>NC_142393.1:3614605-3914605 GCF_059441095.1 Idiotropiscis lumnitzeri
GAAAGGAATGTGAAACCGTCATTCTGACCACACACCAGCGCAGCTCCCTAATCCGATCTGGGATTATTTTGCTGCAATTAGGGAACAATTTGGAATTTGGGCTGCATGGTGGCATATAGTGGTGAGCAAATTCAAATTCGTCTCCGGGCACTCCAACTTAATCCTCCCACATTCCAACAACACGCATGTCGGTTAAATAAGGACTCTACTAGGTGTGAATGCGGCCAAAGACATCTGATTCCCTTTCAGATCACGAGTTGGTTACAGCGAGGCCTTCTCGCTGGCCTTACGCTGAAGGTGCTGAACGCTTTTTGTGATTGGATATTCATTCGTGAGGGGGCTGCGCTACGCCGAATCAACACACCGGCGTGTCTTAACTGGCGAACGTTTGAGAATCTAAAATATATTCTTGCTTTTTTAAACCACAATGGCCGAAAGAGGGAAACGTGTGGATTTAATTGCAGATACACTTGCGAGGCCATTTTCAAGACAGACCTATGAAGAGAAGCTAGTATGTAGTGTGTATCTGCGTGAATCAGAAGGAATAAAACCACCACTTCTACCTGTATTTCTTGTGTCAATATTAACAATCAAGCTTATCCAAGACAAACAGGTTTGGCTGACAGAAGCAATTATAAGACAACAATATTTGTCTTAGTGCCAGTGTGGAGTTGTACATGTCATGACACAAAGTCGGTGGTTGTGTGCACGCGTACGGGCAGTGCCTTGAAAATAGATTGCCGATGGGGCCGGGGCCACCAGCCGCTAACGCTAACAATGAGCTTCTGTCTTCGCTCTTCTTTGCTTTCCATACAAAGCCAGCTTCTCCTGCAATTTGAGGATGCTTTCAAAATAAAAGTCCGGCCTTTCAAACCAAAGCGGCGTCCCTGAGGGACAGCAGAAGTGCGATCAAGTCACCAGAATTGGGTCAAAGGCCGCAACCGGGGGGAGAAGGAATGAGGGGGACCTGTTTTGAGGAGGAAACTATTGTAGCACAAATACTAAAACATCTCTATACTCCAATCTGAACAAAACAAAAGTGAGTACAGTCCTCACAATATCATATTTTGTTTTGCGGTCTCATTGGACAACGCTGAATAAATGACACTTTACTACTTTGCTTCTCAAATAGTGGGGTGGTGTGAACATGCTTTTTTTCCTCCGTTCTACAATAAAGTGTAATTGCACATCCACTCCAGTAGTTGGCAGTGGCGCTCTCCTTGCCCATGTTGTGCAGCGAATATTAACTCTACACTGTAGGTTTGTTTTAAAACGAAAATGCTGTTATTTATAGTTGAAGCGGAGAGTGGGTGGTGGTGGTTGGGGGGCGCAAATTGTTTTCTTCTTGCTAGGGCGGGGGGGTTAACGGAAAAATAATTAAGAAGCACTGCTTTACTGCAAGATAAAGTAGTCAGTGTGGGAAGCTCTGCTCAAAATATTGTCACGTTGGACCAGATTTTGCCATTTTCACGTTGGGGTGTACTCACTTTTGTTGCCAGCATTTAGACATTGGGTTGAATTATTTTGTGGGATAAAGAAAATGCACACATACTAATCAACATTGTAGAAAAGTTCCTTCAAAGAAGTCATATGAAAAGATATCAAATATTTTCAGAATATGAGGCAACCTTGGTGACAAACGGCAGAACTATACTGAACATACAACACGTGTCGTTGTTTGGTCTCCCTGTCATGTCTTAATCTCATGATTTTCCCTCTCTGTCATGTGTCCTCATTCGATTACATGCGACCATCTCGCTTTGTCTTCTGGAGCCTTCTCCCTTTCCTACATCTTTATCTCATTTCGGTCCATGTTTTCATCTTTCTTTCATAAATTCATGTCATCTCGGTTTTTATATTAAAAAGTACACTCCATTAAAACAATCTCACGTCCGCTGTACTTCACAAATTTAAAATACTCATTTCAATACGGGGGAATCATCACCACTATTCTGCTTTGAGTTCCCCACCTCCCCTTTTGCAGTGAGTTCTACAGTCATTTTTTCCATTGCTGCCCAATGTCAGCAAAAGAAACATGTGACTTGAGTGGGCTATTGCCCAATACCATGTTATTTCCTCTCCACACACACATATGCACCCCCCCCCACACACACACACACACGCACGCACACGCACACGCCCATATTGGCCCCCTTCATGCTTTGGAGTTTTCCGCTCTGTTGCTTAAGCACACTTCCCATATTTTCGCTTCACCTTCATTTTAATAGTAACACACTTCCATGTGCACACACACACACACACACACAAGTTGAGAATTCCTTTGCCAGCTCCTCCCCTGCACATGAGACTTTCCCCCTGGGCCCTCACTAGCTTCCCTCATGGAAAACTACCAGTGCACACATGCGCGAGCACACACACTCACATAATACACCACGCACAAACACTATGTATCGTGTATTTTGGGAAACCAAAGATAAAATGAAAGAAGAGAGACTGTCTGATCGGCTGCTGCTCCTCCTGATACAGACACACACACACCCACACACACACACACACACATAGACAGACAAGAGAGAGAGAGAGAGAGAGAGAGCAGCCGTCGGCGACATTTAACTCACTCATGGTTCCGCCTCTTTTAACACTGGGGCCATTGCCAGAAGTGTGCGTTCAATCCGACGCCAGACCACCTCCTTTCTCGCTTACATGCGCTGAAGATAAACTGAAACCACACTTTTATATATGTAAACACTTCACCCTGACCACGTTCGTTTTTTCCACATGACTGCTGCGGCAATAAAGACACAACGGACTCAGAAGAGTAGATATGAAATGGAAATGAATGAATGGAAAATTCGTAATTCGAAACCATTGTGCATCATGATTTAGTGCTGCAATTCAATTCGTTGTGCTCCTCCTGCTATGCCCACATTAGCCGCTGGGTGGCAGTATAACACTGTCAAGTCATGCAAACCTGCCTTTACTTGAGTTACAATCTGATCAATGGCGAAAAAAGTTTGACTAAATGTTTTCAGAGATGCAAGCGAATTTTCTCTCTGTCGGTCTCTAGATGGCCATGTTCTCATAGATATGATAAAAATAATAATAAAAACAATAATAATAAAACATTTTATGGACTATAAGGCACACCTACATATTAGCCGCAGCAACTCCTTTTTGGGAGAAATAAAATAAATAAAAAATTTTATTAAAAAAAAAAAAAAAAAAAGATATACAAGCCGCACCAGACAATAAGCCGCAGTTATCTATGTTGAAAAAAATGAGTTGTTTACTGCATGTACAGAACGATTTTTTACTGTGAATGCACATAAAGGTACATAAACAGATTGTTAAAACAGTGCCTTTTAACACGGCAACAACGTTGCTAATTAAAACAGACCCAAGAGAAAAAAAAAGAAAAATCATGATTCATTGAGTTAATTATTATTTTATTATTCATTATTTATAGGGCGCCCCCTACAGGTGAAAGAAAAATCCATAGAAAAGCTGCACCCCTGTATTAGCCGCATGCTTCAAAATCGAGGAAAAAAGTATCGTCTCATAGTCCGGAAAATACGGTAATACTATAACTGTCATATAGTAATATATTTGGTAATATTTATGAATCAAAGATTGCAAGAGGTGGAAGTTTTTTCTAAAACGTCACAGCTGTAAATCACAACGCATGGGGAAATCCATATTGAGCAAGCTTTCACGTGACAAACATGACAAAACAAATTCAATATCCTGACACTTTAAGCCATCCCTTATAAAATATTTCTGTTGACCTGTATAATAAAATGTGATATATCGATATTTAAAAAAAAAAAAAAAAGCATAAAATATCAAAGGCCCTTAAAATGGATTACAGCATTTGCTTTCTCACTGAGCTCCACCGATTGGTCAAGGATTCTGTGTGCATTGAGAAAAACATCATTTGGGATGGTGCGATGTTTAAAGGTGAAACGATACAGAGTAGTACATGTTGCATTATTTGCCGATGCGGCCATGCAGCATTTAAAGATTAACATCAGGATTAGATGCTTTTCATTGTAGATTATCCACATGACGCAACACGTGAACGCAACTAACCACCGCTGCCAACTCCTCAGCAAGGAAAATTGCTACTCTGAATGATTTGGGGTTCCGATTTGGGTGACATACACACACACATGCACACCCCGGAGCATTCTGACATAGGGCAGTGTTGCCTAGCAACAAGGTCCACCCTTGACGGCAAAAGAGGTGCATGTTGAGAAAAGATGCCAGCCAGGGGACACAGATCTGGATTAAGGATGACCCACCCCTGAGTGATGATGCCGCACACTTCAAAAGCCAAGTTCATCAGGTTTGCGTGTACATGTGTCCGGGCATGCGCATGAGATTAAGGGCGCTCGTATGTTGGCGAGATTATCAAAACTGGGCATGGACGGTCAGCACCATGACAATCTCCCTCCATCTTCTCATTGAAATTGTCATATTCTGCTATAAATAATTTTATTCCTTTTAATCTCACGACCACAGTGGTGGATTACAGTCGGGCTGTGGCGGGATTTGCAGGAGTCGCTGTGAAGATAGAAGAGCGCAAAAGATGTTGAAGATCAGTCAAAGTGCGGCCAAGCGACGCTGGAGTGACATGAAAGTCATCGGGCTGCTTGTGACACACACTTGTGAATGAAGATGTTGAAGAATCGTAATCGTAAATGTTGTCAGGATGTCAGGGCAAGGGATTTGACTGAAGCCTGTTTTACTCAATCGGGCCCACGTGTGCGCTGGATTACATAACTCCTCATTCCCTCCGCTGACTCCTTGCCATTCAGCTGTGTGTGTGCCACCCATCACCACGTTGCACGCGCACGGTACAGCAATCGGATCAGACTGACATGAAAGTGAGCACCAAAACGAGCAACAGCATTGAAGCCAGTATGATTCAAACTGTTTTTTGGTTGTTTTTTTTAAATTCACGAGAGAAACACGAAACCTCATCATAGGTCAACATCATGATCCGTGTCAGGTTCTTATTAGTTCGACCTGCTTTTGCCAAGTCTGACAGTTAAAAGTAGAACAAACACTTTTTTGTCATACAGGAAATGTTAAACCTGTCTGGATGACAAGACCGTTCAATATTACTAAAATGCAGAGCTGGGCAGTCCGTCCCGGGGACGGAACATTCCGGCCTTCCGGACACAGATTTTTTGGGCGGGGGGTGGTAGGTGACAATTTAAAAAAAAAAATGGTTTGATAAACAAAGCCTGTGGATTTTAGTCCGGCCCACAAATTGTTTCTCGTGGGTGTGATGAACCTACTCGTGAGGGTGCTTGTATTTCGTTAAACCTGACATCATGTCACCTGCTGCTGCTACTGGGGCATACCATTACAAGAGAGGGGGCGGGGGGCAATACCACAATCCCTATAACACCAACTGTGCGTACTTACTTGCATTGGACACATTCATGGAGAAGAACAAAGAAGAAGGAGACAAAGGAGCCGAATAAGGTAAGCCGATTTGAATCCAGCTAATGATATTTAAATAAACGTCTGCCGTTAGCATCTCTCCTGCGGCGGTGTCATGCATGGACGCTTTTTTTGTAATGGAGCCGAGGGCCGACAAGTTTTATGAATAAGGCCAGAAGGTTGAGGCCGGAACCACTCTGAGATTGCGGCCAGAGGGCGGGGGACTGACCGGCAAAAAAGGGTCAAGTGCCCAGCTCTGCTAAAATGATCTTTAAAAAAAAAATACAGCCCTCACTGGCACCATCTTATGCGTCTAATTGAATTTTAATTTCACATTTCTCGACTTGTCTACGCGTGACAGAACTGGACAGTCAGAGAAGAAGGCTTGACAGAATTATGTGTCAATCATTTGCTCAGAGATGCAGATGAATGAAGTCCAGTTTGCTACAAAAGTTAAAAAGAAGCGTTCGGGCAACCATCGGGACTAATAAATGATAACTATAAGTAATGGTGATTGACCACCTCTGTTCTACTTTTAATTGTTTATACATTCCAAGAATGACAACATCGAGCCAGTAACACGTGTTTGGCAAATTTCCAACACGAGTAAGCGATGCTAGCAAACTAGCATGCTTGGCTAACATCTACCTGTTCACTTTGTACATACTGCTGCATGTCGCATGCAAACGTTAGGTGGGGGGATCGTGAAACGAGGTCACATTCAAATCTTGCTTGATCATCGCAGACTGCAACTTTAACACGTGTCAACTTTTGGTAATATTTTGGGATGGTAGTTTTTTTGGGGGGGGTTGGGAAGACCGCGCTCTACAACATCTCTCCGCTTGTCACAAAGCACCAAAGTTGTAAAGTGGGACGTCAAGGAGGAGTCACTTCTCAAACTGCATGAGGGTTCACGCGAAGGACACCTTGGCGAGCCTGCAAATCGGTTACCGTGGTAACAGCAGCCTCAAGTTTTGATGGTGGTGGAGGGTGGACAGGGAGGCTTTTGGCAACAGACGCTTGCTGAAAAAAAAAAGGATGGTCATCGAACATGAACACCTTGCTTCCATTCATACGATTCCCTGTCTCTGTCTGTTAAACACCTTCACGCACACACACACGCACGCACACGCACACACACGTGCACACACACACACTGTAATTAACATGCCACTAATTGGAGTTGTTGGTTACTGGAGGCCAAGTCACAGCAGGGCCTTCACAATGAGCAGCTGTGTTAGTGAGTGCTTGAAGGCCAGTGATTGTCATGTGCATGAGTTGTCCCAGGGCAACACACACACACCCACACCCCCCCACACACACACACACACTTTGAAAGACACGAGTCCCTCCACATTCAGTAGACGATGGAAACGAGCTCCACATTTGCAGTAGCAGAGAGGGAGGAGGCAGGAGCAAAACATCCGCTGAAGGGTCAGCATTCAGAGCAGATGGTTGCCAGCGGCGACCAGGCAATGTGACGGCTCTACTCCTCTCGTCACATCTGCCCTCCATGTGTTTGTGTGTAATTGACATGCACATCTGCCGCCAAAGCCCTTTATACATTACGTGACTGACCTGAGCGCAAATGTCAGGGCCGCTAAGTTACTCGCAGTTGGCTGCATGGAGGTCGGCTAACTTGGAGTCAAAATGTTGCAAAAAAAACATGAATGGAACCTGCCTGACAAATCAAACAGACTCCATTCATATATCAAATTATAAATCCAATTTCAAGCCCTGCACCCTACACTTCCAGCGGGATCCCAAAACATTCAATCGTGTGCTTGGAAAGGCCCGAGTTGTCCCAGAGGAGGACAAGGCCAGAACAACACACCGGCGAAGCGTCCACCAGGAGGCGCGCTAACCAGGGGCTTGAGTCACCTGGTCAGTGGTGCTACTCAGAGCACCTTCTGGATGGTAACCGAAGGTGAGACCGCATCACCGCTGACGCTGCAACCCTTCAAAAACCGGACTCACTCAATGCCTCGGTTGAATCTAGAAATTCTCTCTACGAATGGGCTCATCATGAATAGAATTGTGGAAATGGTGAATGGGTTTTCACTTGTATAGCACTTTTCCACCTACAAGGAACTCCAAGCGCTCCAAAACTGACTCATCATTCACATGAAGCAACTGTGGTTTCAGAATCTTGCACAAGGACACTTAGACATAGCCACAAGGGCTAGGAATTGAACCTACAACCTCTGGAAACTCGTGAGACGACCACACTACCACCTAAGCCATGCAACTCAGAGAACCAGTAGGAGTTCTACCTTGGAATGGAAAGTGATTTTGGGGCATGAGATGTTGTCGGGCAGTTCACAAGAAATTTTCCTTCCTAAAACAAATTGATTATTAGTTTTATTTTACACCTGTGCACAATAATAAACTGTTTGTTTTAATTATATAATGTAATTTCCTTACACACATAGAAGTGTTGCTGATAAATTTATTCATCCATTCAGCAATTTTCAATACCTCTTAGGATTAGGACTGACCACCAGGGCAGTCCAAGACAAACAACGAATCAAACTCACGTTCCACCTAAAGCCATTTTAGAATATTTATTTAAGTTAGCATGAATGCTTTTGTAAAGTGTGAAGTAGCCCGAATACAGAACCTGGATTGCAATGCCCAGCCTCCGAACAGTGAGGACAGTTCGGATAACCTCGGGTTCACCATGCTACCGTTTTTAAAAACACCCCCATCTCTCAGAGTCTCTTATTTCCCCGCATGCTTGCATGTTTCATGGAGACAGGAAGGGGCCAAAGGTCACCTGTCAAAACCACTTGATGTATCTTTGCATTACTGTGTACACATGCTTCAAAACCTACACGCTGTGAGACGTAGATTCGTCACATTTGGGATCCAATAAATAGATCTCTGGCGTCCTCTAGTGGACAGACTGCGTAACACATAGTAACGTATGACAAACGCCTCCTCCCTCCTCCCTCCTCCCCCTCTTGAGCAAAGGGATTGCTACCGCGTGGAGTCACTGGTAAGAAATAAACTGCACTTGGTTGTTGACGTCTGGTTGGATTCTCCGTTCTCTGACGTTGAAGTTCAAGCAGCTTTTGATTCTCGGTACTGATCGTCATGCCAACAGCTGCTTGGATGAGCGCATGGAGGAGAATGTCAGTGACCTTCATAAGACATTGTTGTTCATTGAACAAATAATCTGCGCTCTACTATATGTCCATTCGTGGAGTGGACACAAGAGATTATCACAATATAGCCAACACAACACACAAGTCATTATTTGAACGACTAAAGCACACTCACGCTACAGTGACGTCAGAAAAGAGAAGGAAATTGCATGTTCTTCTCTATCAAACCCATTTAAGCATGAGTTTATGGCGCTTGCTTTGTGTTTTGGAACACGTTTTGGAACGTCTACAATCTCTGACCGGCCATCACAGTGACCATGAAAACGTAAAATACGTAGTGCTTTCACAAAGTATTTTCAAAGTGTGGATGCTAGCACAACAGGCAAGCGCTACAAAGAGTTGCCATTTTTGCAACATTTTCAAAATATTTAATGATTTTTCTGATCCCTCCGGCAACATTTTTCCCAAAAAGAGACAAGCAAAAATGACAGTGGTCCTAATGGAAGCAACATTCGAATTTCCGAGTCGGAAAAATTTGACCGTATGTATAATACAGCACAATTTACTGCATGTATTTGCCATTTATTGAAACAAGAGAAAATATGTTTTGTATAAGTATATCAAAAAAGTTCTTGAAAAATATTGAGAAAGTTAACGTTAGTATGCTGGCTTGGGCCTCAGCAAGTGTTTCACATTTTTATGTGGCGCCCTTGCAAAATTCATTGTCCACTCTCGGTCCAACAACATGAGATTCATTATAGAAATGGTATTAAAATTATGCATCAACAAAGACTTTTTTGTCACCTCATTAACTTGAACATTAGTTCATTACTTTAGGACTGGGTCACAGCTCCGTATATCTTTCTGAGATTGGCACTGTTGTAGAGCTTTAAACCCAACATTGTTTTGAATGAAGTTTCCTGTACGTGCACCCATTGACATCCACGTCTAATTACATTTTGGTTATGCACCAGCAAGAATAAAAAACACCAGCAGCTGTGGTGTCCGTAGTCCTTGTGTGAGGTTGAACTCAGGGTACGTGTTTCTATCTCGGCCTCCTCGCTATCTTTAGTGGTGGTGGAAGGGATAACATTATCTGTCATGGAAGCGGACGGTATTTTTAGTGTTGGGAGTGGGGGTCGCAGCCCAGTGGGAGCAGCTGCGAAAGTCCTGACACCATTAGCGCCCTTCCTCCAAAACGCACCTCTCTCTCTCAGGATGCCAGACAATGTCGCTTTCTGACGCACACACTGGTCATTTTACTTTTCAAAGCCCGGGGACCGGAGAAGGCCAACTGACCACTGACTTGACTTCCTTATGAATTGAAAACACCCCCCAAAAAAAATCTTTCATCGCAAGGGAATCAACCATTTAAAGAAGGACAATAAAATCAGCAGAATTAAAAAGTCACCAGCCTGAGAAGGGAAGACTAAAGCAATGATCTGAAAAGAAGGTAAGTTTAGCTCGTGGGTAGCTAGATCTCTAACAATACTCTTGAGTCTAAATTTGCCCGACACGTGCACACACTCACCATTCTGAAGTTGAAGCGTCACTGTATCACTCCGTTAGCCACTAAACCGTTTTCCTGACAGAGGGTCGGCGCACTCGTGCCTTTTTTTAGGCGTAACGCTTTTTCAAGTCACACTGTCAACTGGAACTGGAAGACCTCTGGAAATGTTTAATTTGTGTTGATTTGCCTTTAGATCCCTTTTCCTCATTCCACAACAAAAGACTGACATCATGGACATTTTAGGGGGCGCCCCTCGTGTTTTGGGCTACCCGCGGCCTGTGGTGGTACAATGCGGAGCTGACGCCACTCTCAGGTGCCAAATCGGCGGAGACCCTCGTCCCGACGTGACCTGGGAGCGCAAAAACGTCCCGATCGTCACCGAAGGACGTTACAAGCTCTCGGAGGAGGGAAAGTGCTACCTGTTGAGCATCAGTGGCGTGAGCGAGATGGATGCAGGCCAATACATCTGCAAAGCCAGAAACAATGTTGGGGAAACCTATGCAGCAGCCTCCCTCAAAGTGGAGGGAAATGAGCAGCAACGGGAAGTTAACGGAGTCAAGCAGCACTTGACCGAAAACGGGCATATAAATGGAAGCAACACACTGCAGAATGGAGACCAAAGACAAGAGAAAGGCGACCACATGGAAGGAAATGGAGCACACAAGTTTGACCAGGAGGATGACTTCACATCCGATGATAAACCCAGGTTTCTTATCAAACCACTATCGTTACGAGTGGACAGAGGAGAGGACGCTACCTTCTCATGTAAGGTCTGGGGCACGCCTTTGCCGGAGGTAGTATGGGAAAAAGATGGCAAGAAACTGAATGACATCTTTGAGAGTGCCCACTTCAGCATAAGCGTTCAAGACGGAGGATGGTTCCAGCTTAAGATTTATAGAACACGCGTGCCTGACAAGGGTGTCTACACCTGCAAGGCCATCAATTGCAGAGGCGAGGCCCTGGCTGGTGCCATCCTCCTTGTTGAACCTGTGCCAGAGCGAGAGGATAGCAGAAAGTCCAGCCAGCGGTCGCCGAAGCACATAGAGGCGAAACTGGGTTTGTCAAGGCTCAGGGAGGAGTCACCCATCAGTACGTCCAAGGTCAAGAAGTTCGTCGTGGCCGAGGGGAAACACGCAAAGTTTCGCTGCTTTGTCACAGGAAAGCCAAAGCCGGAGATCATCTGGAAGAAGGACGGTACGCCTCTTGAGGCAGGAAGGCGCCACCTTATGTTTGAGGACAGGGAAGGTTATTACACACTGAAGGTTCTGTACTGTAAAGTTCAGGACACGGGACTGTATGCGTGTGCAGCATCCAATGCGCTTGGAAACACTCTCAGTGCAGTTCATCTGTCAGTGAAAGGTAAGATACAACTGACTTAACACTAACAGACTATTTCTATAATGCACATTACTGCTTTCAGTACTTGTTTCTTTTAACTGAGTGTTCTGATTTTCTATCCATTCATTTTATTTGATACCGCATTTCCTATTCTGGAGTCAGGAGAAAGATAGAGCCAATCCCAGCTGCATTCGGGTGAGAAGTGGGATATACACCCTAGAACAGGAGTCTTCTCCAGCTACACCTACTTACTCCCACATCCTAAAACACTCCCGTTAGTTCAATAGAAGACTCTAAATTGTCAAAATGTATAAATGTGAGTGTGACTGAATAGCAACCACACAGTCCATGGGGTACCCCACCTCTTGCCCAAAGTCTGCCGAGATCGGATAGGGAGATGGATAGGACTCCCTATTGAGGGGAGAAATGGTAGCTCGATACATTGTACAGATGGTTATATGTTGAATGTGGCTTTTAAGTAAATAAAAAAATTATGTCCCTTTCTTTGCTCGAAGGCACCCATGTGCGATTTAAGCACCCATTAAAAGATGTGGAGGCAAGGGAGAGGAATGTTGCTGTTCTGGAATGTGATGTGCCTGATGAGTCAGTACCGGCCACATGGTACCGTGAGGATCAAAGGCTGATGCCCAACAGCAAATACGGGATTGTGCAGCAAGGCACCAGGCGACGACTCACCATCCAAGATGTGGAAATGGACGATGATGGAGTCTATCTCTGCGAAATGCCAGATGGGGCAAAGAGCATAGCAGAGCTGTCGGTCAAAGGTATTCACTACCAGGTCATTTTTTTTTATCTTTGTGAGCCTGACTGTTATCAAGGTGAGCAACCATAGGAATATTCACAATAACTGTTTCTCTCTCAGGCAAAATTGTACGTAAACTTCCACGAAAGGTGGAAGTGTTTGAGGGCGAGAATGCTGCATTCTGTGTCGAAGTGGAAGACGAAGACATGGAGATCCATTGGTTCAAAAATGGGCTAAAGCTCCACGAGACACACCAGACGATCCTCAAGACTTTTGGGAAAACGCACGTTCTGGTCTTTGTCAACGTGGCCCATCAAGACTCGGGGGTGGTGACTTTTGTGACAGGAAGATCCAAGACGTCGTCACGTCTTAAAGTTAGAGGTATGCTGTCATTACATGTTTTTAGGATTTATTTCTTTTAGGAAGAAAGTCATGAATGAAGTCGCTAATAAACTATAACCTGAAATAGCTTTTCTGGTCCAATCACCACTGCTTTCCTTAAAGCCACAAGACACTGTCCCCCAATCTGTCCGCTTGGAGTCAAAATGAATCTGGACAGCCCAAACGGCACCCTGCTCACCTGGGTTCCTGCACCAAACAACCAGACGACTCGCTCCATCTTTGTGGTGGAGAGGCAGGAAGTGGGGTCGCAAGAGTGGCAGAAATGCTTCACTTCTGAGAACGCCACCTCAACAGAGATCTGCAGTGACAGTGTACCACACGAGGGAGACTACCGCTTCAGAGTCTGCTGCATCAACAAGTACGGTCGCAGTGGCCATGTTGAGTTCCCAAAAGTTGTCCATATGGGTAAGTTATATTCATACACTGTGAGGAAAAGAATTCCGCAAATCCGGATCCCAATAGTGAGGTTTCTTTCTTCATTTAGTTCCAGGAACACAGATTTGCAGTCCGCTTCAGGACCTAGAGGTCACAGAGGGAGAGGATGCGGTCTTTTCTATCGTGTTATCGGCCGCAGTAGTTGGTAACTGGTTTTTGAACAGTGCTCAACTCCAAGACGGTGTCCGATACGCAATAAAGCAGTCCAAGACACAGCATACATTAGTGATCCGCGAGACTCTCACTGCAGAGGACGTGGCCGAGATCACGTTTATCGCCAACGGGGTGCGAAATTCAGCTGTTCTCAACGTTAAACGTAAGTGAAGCAGTCTCACTTGTCAAATTGAGCCTGTGATGAATTCATCAAATTTAACTGAAGTAGCCTACTGGTGTCCTTTCCAGCTGCGGTCATGAAATTCAGCCCTTTGCTGGAATCCGACAGTAAGAAAAAGGTGCAGACGGGTGACGTGATTGTGCTCTACTGCGAAGTATCTCACCCTTCAGCTAAAGTATGTTGGTTCAAAGACGGTGAGGAGTTGCAGGTGAGCGATGCCCTGAATATCCAGTCAGATGGAAACATGAGGAGAATTGTGATTCAATCAGCTGAGAAACATCACGCTGGAATTTATACATGTCAGACATCGGGGGATGTCATCACATACATGGTTGAAGTTGCAGGTAAAGCGCCCCAACAGATTCCATACATGATTAAATATGCCATCACTGCTGCGTAGAACGTCATTACCGTTGCTGTGATATATCGAGGAGATTTAAAATGAATTACAAGCTCTAAAGGTGAACTTATTTTGCCCTTCTCTAATTTTCTGAATCAAATTTGTACATGTTCAACAGTTAGGTCTTTTGGCAGAACTTGCTGTTCATGTCATACCTTGAAGTGGACATCCTTTGAAATGTACTGCTCCATTCGTGGATCCACACCAGTTTAGCAGTTTAGCTCTTGGATTGACAACAGCAAGTTGTGCAAAGTGAAACATTAAACAGCCAGACGTGCACTCAAGTGTTTACAGACGGTCAAATTAAAGTTCACCGGTAAAGGTTCTAGTGCATTTTAAGTTTATCCTCAAGGATGAAATGTGCTATGAAATATCGAACGCAACTTTAAACTCTTGCCCTTGCCGACATTAACCTTGGAGATGAAGTTGTCAGAGAATCACTAAAACATCTCTCCACCATTGTTACAGGTCGTCCTGTGGAGTTCATTCCAGCGCCTGAGGAAGACCTTCACAAGTGCAGCATGGAGCTTGACCCTGTGGTGCTGCTCTGCCATGTCTCCAGAGAAGATGCGCAAGTTCTGTGGTGAGGAACCCCTTCAGGGTAGACGAGGAGAATACATCATGTGCGCCTGTATACCATGTTCTCACGTTTGTTGCTAAACCAAGTTGTTTTTTCTGATTTTATTCACAAATCTGCATCTGGTCTGGTCCAGGTATAAAGATGGTTGTGAAATTGAACCCAATGACAACATCACCCTGCAGGCAGAGGGAACCCTGAGGAGGCTGATTATCCGCTCTGCCGAAACCTCGGATGCGGGCAGCTACAGCTGCCTAGCGGAAAACAACGGGATGGAGTTCACGGTAAATGTTAGAGGTGGGTTGCAAGGGTAGTAATGCAACGGCAAAATTAAAATTCAGTTTCTCCACCTACAGTAAACCAATTTCTGTAATTCCTCCGCAGAACCCCCGGTGATGATTGTGGAACCGAAAGATGATATCATGATGGAAGGCTATGTATCAGAGGACATTCACATGCAGTGCGAGTTGTCTCACTCAGCCGGGAAGGTGCAATGGTTCAAAAATAGTGAAGAGGTGGAGGAGGGCGGCAAAATCCAGCTGACAAAAGAGGGTCCTTACAGACGTTTGACCATTCTCCACAGTACAGTGGAGGATGGAGGAGAGTATATTTGTGAGACAAATGGGGACTCGGTATTCTTTCAATTGATTGTCTCAGGTAAAACTGAAATTTCACTTCACAATGAACACACTTACCGCATGTTTCTAATGCAGGCTATGTGTTCTTTGTTTATATTTTCTTGATGCACCAGAGGCTCCCGTACGATTCATTTCCCCCACTGAGTCTGAGGTGAAACTCACCCATTTGGCGTCCACCAAGCTGCAGCTCAGCTGTGAGATCTCACAGTCTGACGCACATGTCACATGGTACAAAGACAGCCTGGAGGTCGAGGAGGGTCCAAACCTCATATTGGAAGTGGACGGGGCCAAACGTCGACTGGTTATCCCTGTGGCCTCTATGGAAGATGCAGGGGAGTATGTATGTGACACTCAACATGACTCTGTTGCCTTCATGTTGACTATTACAGGTAAGAATGAATGTACCGGTTGATGTTAAAAATTGTAAAAAGTTAAGTAATTTAGCTTTTTCGTTCATTTAGAGCCACAAGTGGTGCTTTCCTATCCTAAAAACACACTCAGGCAGTTGGAGAGTTTTGCAGGGAAGTCAATCATATTGGAGGTCAAGGCATCTCGCCGCAATGCAGAAGTGAAGTGGCTGCGAAATGGCCAAGAATTAGAGGGGAGCGATTTAGTGACCATCACCGCAAATGGATTACTTCGTCGTCTTGAAATCCACTCTTCATCGCTACTAGATTCTGGCACGTACAGCTGTGATGCGATAGATGACAGACTTGACTTCCAGGTTAAAGTTTTAGGTAAGATAGCTAACTAACTATACAACTTGGGTGTATTTTTTCCATTTCTGGTGTTTATTAATTACTTTGTGTGTCTGCAACCTCAGAGCCCGCAGTGAATATCTTAAAGAAGTCTGAGATTGACACAAACCTCAAGGTACAAAGGTCCGACGACATAGTGCTTGAATGTGAGCTCTCCAGAGGTAATGCCAAAACCAAATGGTACAAAGATGGCTGCCGCATTGAGTCTGATGGTAGATTCTGTGAGGAGGAGGAAGGCGCGTTTCGCTCACTTGTCATTCTCAACGCTGAGCTTGGAGACTCTGGAGAATACTTTCTCGATGCTGAAGAGGATAACATCAGCTTCCAGGTTACAGTGCAAGGTAGCATTTACTATACTGAAGCAAATCAAAGCATCACATCTGGAAAACCAAACTTACAACTTGTTCTCCGCTTCAGAGCCTCCAGTGACCATTGTGGGCAACTCGAAAGATTCAGATTTCCAGGAGACGGCAGCAGGCGAAGACTTAATCCTTGCTTGTGAGGTGTCACGTGCAAATGCTCCTATCCAGTGGTACTGCAATGACAAGCTGCTTGTCAATGACTCCCGCACCCGTATAGAATCTTACGGGACTCTGAGGAAAATCATCATTTCCAATGTTCAACCTTCGGATTCTGGAAAGTATATGTGTGATGCAGTCGACACCAAGATGATAAGTATTGTTAGGATTCAAGGTACAGCCATTCCCTTAAGATACCATTCAGGACATACAATACACAGAATTAACTTACGATCTACTTTTCTTCTGGCATTCTCCAGAGCCTCCTGTGACATTCCTGAATAAGGAAGATGACATTGTTGTGACTGGTTACGAGGCAGAAAGTGTTACCTTGACAAGCTTTGTGTCCAAGGAGAGTGCTTTGGTGCGCTGGCTCAAAGACTGGACACCCATTGAAGGTGAGCGCTTCCAGGCGCAGATGGAAGGCCATAAGCGGAAACTCAACATCACACCTTTAAGGCGCTCGGATGCTGGCGAGTACACCTGTGATGTCAACACGGACCAAATTCACTTCAGCCTGCTGGTGAAAGGTACAAAAGATTTGTGTAATGACATCTCACATTTAATGTCGAATCCCAGCAGAAAAATCAATATTTTCGATAAATGCATTTCAGAAATGAGACTAAAGTTTATAAGGCCATTGCAAGACACTGTGGCCCATGCTGACGGAATGGTGACGCTCCGCTGTGAAGTGTGCAAGCCCAAAGCAGATGTGCAGTGGTTGAAAAATGGTGTGGAAGTGGTTCCGAACAGAAGGTTTACCATTCGAGCAGATGGAGTCGAAAGATGTTTGACAATACATCGTTTGACGAGAGAGGATGCTGGAGAATATGCTTGCGAGTCCAAAGATGACCGCACGGTGGCGACACTTACAGTAAAGAGTGAGCATTCCCAGATGTTTCCATTGTACTTAAAATTTAGTACATGATTCATACACATTGTTCTGTCACTTCAGTGCCTCGGGTGGTAGAATTCCTCACTGAGCTTCAGAACACCACTGTGATGGAAGGAGAGGATGCTACCTTTAAGTGTGTGGTTTCGCCCGAGGATGTGCAGTTGGTTTGGTTCATGGACAATGAGGTGATCTATCCCAGTGACCGTGTCCAGGTTACACAGAATGGTCTGTGCCACACTTTAGTGATAAGGAAGTGTCACATGTTGGACTCTTCCAAAATCACAGCTGAAGCTGAAGGTACAACAAGCAAAGCGAGTCTCCGAGTCCAGGGTGGGTGTAAAGCACTTTTTTTGTCCAGAATATCAAAATATTGCATTATCTAAATGTCACCTTCTGCCTCCTTTATGTTCAGAGGCTCAAGTTATGTTTACAAAGAAAACGGAGGCTGTCATGGCAGAGGAGTTTGGTGATGCCAGTCTAGAAACGGAGATTAGCCTTGAAACGGGAGAAGTGCAATGGATGAGACAGGGCGTGGTCATCCAGGCGGGGCCTCGATATTCACTCAGCCAGGATGGATGTAAACGCGGTCTGACCATCCACAATCTCAATTTGTCAGATCGCGGAACGTACCGTTGTGAGACTTTACACGACAGGACCCAGGTCAAGCTAAATGTAGAGCGTAAGTGATCAAGCGGTATGCTGGAGCATTTCAAGTCATTTTTTGAATCGTTCATTCTAATTTGACATTCTCATCCAATTTAGCCCGCAAAATCTCCATCCGTAAAGGCCTGACTGACCAGGAAACCTTAGAACATGAGACGGCATCTTTTGAGGTGGAGTTGTCCCACACTGATGTGGAGGGCATTTGGCAGAAGGACGGTATTCGGGTGAAGCCAAACAACCAGTTTAGGGTGAGCACCAATGGGAAGGTCCATGGCCTCTCACTTTCCAATCTAACCCTGGAGGACACAGGTACCATTGTCTTCTCAGCCGAAGGGATGCGCACGACTGCCAGGCTCACAATCAAAGGTAACAGGAGTGGGTTTTTTTTCTTTGACTTGTTTCCAGTATAACTGATTACAGTTGATAACATTAACAGAGACTCCAGTTACCACCCTAAAGGCTCTGGTTGATGTCCGTGTGGAAGAAGAATTACCTGCCACTTTGGAGTGTGAATTCTCTCGACAAAATATTGAAGTCAGATGGTTGAAGGTAAAACGATTGACATAATTAACCTTAAAATGGACAAAACTGAAGAATTACCTTTATCTATCGTCAACGATAAATCAGAATGGGATTGAGCTGAAGCCAGGCAAGAACTGTCGGATCTATTCCATGGGTCGAAAGAAGTTCTGTCAGATTCTGCAGTGTTCTCTGGCGGACTCTGGCGTCTACATTTGTGATGTGGGGGAAAGCAGCACTTCATGTTCTTTGGAGGTTTATGGTGAGAGTCTGAAAGTACTGTACATTCATTATAATCGTTTTCTCTGATTCAACCCTGTCTCCCAACTTTTAGAGCATGAACTGACGATTCTGCAGGACCTAGCGGACCTTTATATCCAGGAGGACCAGAACGCAGTCTTCATGTGTGAGGTTTCCCTAGGCAACGTGAGCGGAGAGTGGTATAAAGATGGCCACAAGATTCGTCCCACCAGCACCATCAAGACTCGCACTGAAGGTCATTTTTCAACACATGGTTATCTATGAAAATTATTACAATTCTTCCTTCCACTCATTTGACCTGTGGAATCCATATCAAAAGTGAAATACGCTGAGATGGCATAGATCATAAACTGATCACCAGTCTACCACGGGACTGGAATAAAAAAAAACAACTAATGAACACACTGTTCAGGATTGCCTTTCCCAGTTAAAGACACCGTTATAATAATACGACGCAAGGAAATGACATCACATTATTTTTTTTTCAGGGACCAAACACTTCCTGCTGATGTGCAATGTCAAAGCTGAGGACGCTGGAGAAATACGATTTGTTAGCAGAGACGTTGAATCTACAGCTTACCTTGAAGTAGAAGGTACAACTCCTGGCTTAGTCCTATGTGCGGAAGGTCAATATCTGACAAAGGTTTCATCTCGCTTCAGAACGCCCAGTGTCGATTATCAAACCATTGCGGGACAGGACAGCATTGGAGAACCATCGTGTCATCCTGGAGTGCACTGTGTCCTCAGCTCGCAGTAGTGCTACCTGGTACCGGGGCAAGGAGAGGCTCGTGCCCTCTGACCGAATGGATCTCCAAGTCGATGGTTGCTGCCATAAACTTGTGATCCAGCAGGTGGCAGTTGAGGACGAGGGCAGATACAGTATTGAGGTTGGGGAGCATACCTCCCAAGCAAAACTCATGGTGGAAGGTAAGAACAGGTTACAATGTTAATTCCATTCATTTTATATCACATTCAGATTTTTTTATCAGTAATAACAAACAACAATATATTCAGCCCAGGAGCTTAAGATGGTGCAAGAGCTAGAGGACGTGGATGTAACGGAGAATGAACCTGCAGTTTTCCAGTGCAAGCTCTCTGTGCCGATCAGCAGACCCCCAGTTTGGACGTTGAACGGCGAGAACATTCAGCCTGGCCCCTCGGTCCGCCTGGAGAACCATGACACGGTGCACAAACTCACATTGAAGCACACCAACGTGGACATGAGTGGCGTGGTGAAGTTCAATGTCGGTAAAGCGAAGAGCAGCGCCACTCTCAATGTGAGAGAATGCAAATGATCTGAGAGTAGAAGTCGGTCTCAATTTCCTTTGATTGCTCCTTTTTTATAGTGATACTTATTTGCCTGCTCAAGAATTCTAGTTTTCACTATTAAACTGAGGTGGAAGTAAGTCATACGTGCAATTTATAAGTTTCAAGCAAGACCCAAGTTAAGCTGAGTCCCCATAAATTTCAAACAACTTGGGTCAAGTTATTACTGTACTCGGTTTAAGATAGTCATGCAATCTTAAATCAGGCAGAAAACATATTTGCACATTAGCCACTGTCCACTCAACTCGCCGTAGGCCTACAAGGACATCTACTATGCCAAACCAGTTTGTTCTTAACAATTAAACCCATACCCAACAAGAAGTTATGAACAGCTAGCTAATTGCTATTATTTGACTAGCTCTGTTAGCTAACTGCCAAGAACTATTCAGAATTCAAACGAACTAAAGTTCACCTGTTTTCTGAGTTTGGTCTTGCGACGTTTGCTAGCGTGATTGGTCGTTAGCTGAGCCCCGAACAACTGTGACGTCATTTTCAGTCCACATCGAGTGGCAAAATGGCCGCCTATGGCGATAGATTTGCTGCCTAATTAATATGCCACGAATGTAATATTATTCAGAATACCTTGCTTAGACTAGTGAGTGTGCACAGAACATGTTCAGAAAATCTTAAACTTGCCCAAGTGATCACATTTATTTCATTAGTATCAAATCTTCACATTAAACGACATACCCCAAAGTACTGTAGCTCTACTTTAAAAAAGGTTTGTGGCACCTGATTTAGTCTTCAATGAACCAAACATCCACAGATGCTTTCCAAATTCGGCAACAGGCCTGATTTCTGGAAGAAATCCTAAGTATGCATGGAAAGAAAACCCAAACTGCCTGGGCTTAGAGGCGAACCTGGGATACATCCACTATGATGCAGATGAGCAAATTATAAATAACTCTTAAAATTCATCTGCATATACGCTAATTTTATCTTCCAGGCCTACACTCGACATATAAGCAAAACTTAAGACGACAAACAACACTGTTCATTTAGCGTTTATGGGGGGGGGGGGAAAGGCATTGTTACATACAGTTCATATATAACGTGGCATGATAAAACAGGTCAAAAAATTAGATTACATCTATTAAATCATGAGTACAGTAACATGGATGTTCCATATATTAATGACATTTGTTTGCTTCCTTGCTGTGCAAAACGTGAACAAATCTACTGAACGTGTGAGGAACAGTAGCAGCCCTGTAGTGACACGGTCGTTTTAATGACAAGCCCTATAAATAAAAGCCACCAGGTGTGAGTACACCAATCAAACATTTTACTGTTATGTGCCTAAAACAGTACAATTCGTTTTTTTAGTAACTTGCTGGTGTTTCTCAGCCAAGTTTGGCTCCGTGTTCAATATCACTGAAAAAAAGTTAAGCTGAAGAGCGAACAGCCATAGATGGGATAACAAAATGCATTTGGGGGAACCCTCATGGGCTGGGAGCTAAACAAATCCGATTTTTTTTTTTTTAGAAAACGAACATGTAGTTTGATTGATAGGATCTTCAAAAGCATACAGAAATACTGTAAAACATGATACGCTTAATTGTCATCAAGCTTTCTCTGTGGAGCTGCACTTCAAAAAGCACAATCCACAGTCATTCATCTGCGTCTGTGTGATTTTGTCATCTCTATTACAGGGGGGTAAAAACAATCGCAAAAAGGCTTGTTGGCTGCTAGACAGCTCCTTTAAACTCACCTGACATCTCAAGTGACACCCGCGTTGGTCTCTCACAACACCGCACCTGAAACAATGCACTTGGATTCCGACTAACAAACGAGACAACTGAGACAAAATTGTAGCTGCGCGGACAGATCACAAAACAATCACAAAGATGACAAAATTGACCAAGAAATCTTTTAGGGTGGATTTTAAATATGGACAAAATAAAAATTAACACTTTTTTTTAACCCCCTACTTAAGATTGTTTCCAGCCTATGTGTACCGTTTCGGAATACAACGAAAAAAAAAGACACTGTACGTAGACAAAATGAAACAAGCCATGCGGTCACATTCTGCTGCACCAAAGAGTTCAAGTTTCACTTTCGAAAAAGGTGGAAGCGTGCCTGTCAAACACAAGTCAATTGACAGCAAATGTGACCTGAAATCGACACCCGCAAAGCAGACGCTTTTGTCGGCTGGGGCGGGTTTGTCTGTCTTTGCGGCAGGGCTAAAATAATGCAACGTTTAAAAATAAAAGGCACCATCGGGATGCCAGCTAATGTTCAGTGAAAAGTGAACGGATGAAATCTCAGGAGTCCGGAGAGTTCTATGCCGTCAACAGAGGAAAGGGTCCTCGACCGTTTGCTCATCCTTTGACATGCTGTCACCACTTCCCGAGGTGAGGAAAGGGAACGTTAATGTCGAGCAGTATCCTGGATGACCAGGAGGTGGCGACCTCAACACTATCAGAAACTCCTTCACTTGGCGTAGGCTGGGAAGAGTCTGGATTTGGATGGGCAGTGGTAGCTGCAGTCTCACTAGTGTGTGTGCGTGTGTGTGGGGGTGTGTGCGCGCTCTTGAATGCGAGTGCGCAGGAACATCAGATTTGCATGGCGCTCTGTTCAAATTCTGTTAGCTTGTGGCCCCCCCTTGGTGCTTGAGGACAGCATAGACATTATCCACTTTGCTTAGCCTCTCAAAGAAGGGAATGAGGTCCAGAAGCTCGGTGTCAGACATGTCGTCGAACCAAGAGGCCACGGGCACCTGCGAGTGACCAAAAAAAAAAAAAAAAGCGTAAACGGGTGAAAAAATGCCAAGAATTTGTTTTTGTTTAGCAGCGCCCCAAAAAAAAAAAAATTATTCTTCCCCATTTACCGAGAATAATATCAGCCAATTCAAGCAATGTAACGGTCTTGCAAATTGTTCATCCTTTTGTAAAACGGAATTAGAATTCCCCAACAAATTAGCACAGGCCAACTTTTGTTTTGTATCTGGAATTGCTCCTTGTCTCATACTGATCTATATTTGTCGAATTGTCAAAAAAAAAAAAAAGAATTACGGGCCAACTGCCCTCCGACCAAAATTACTCACAGCGTTGTCGGGATGGAAGATGTAAGAGGCGGGAGAGTTGTCCACGATGATGACCTTGTTGAGGTCCCGGCCGAGGCGACTGAGATCCTTGACATAATTTCCTCTGTGGAAGACGCAGGACTCTCGAAAGAGGCGACAACGGAAGGCTCCCCACTTGTCCAGGAGGTCAGAGACGGGGTCGGCATACTACGTTGACGGATAAAATGAAAGATTACTTTTTTTTTTTTTTTTGGCTACTTTGCCACGCAGCAAAGTCTGTTTCTATACATTTTTTTCTGCACAACATTGGATGTAAAATCCATAGTAATTTTTAATTATGATGGGAGTTGGACAGAACAAGGTTTGAGAGGAGACTGACAGCGGGACAACCCCCCACAAAAATAGCAGAATAAAACAATATGTTAAAGTTGGAGTTGGCTTCTCCCTTTTGGTGAACTTTGAGAAGCGAGTGCAGTGTAAAGATAGGACAGTTCAGGGTACGGATAACGGGCCAGGCAGTGCAAACTGTTTGTGGTGGGAGTGTCGACTTGCAAACAAACCGACACCTCACCTTGGCTAAACTGGCGGTGAACAGGACGCACTCGAACATTTCACCCATCCTTTTCAGGAACTCGTCTACATGGGGCCGCTTCAGGACATAGACCTGGAAACCAGGGTCAGTGTTAAACCCAAATGCATCTTCTTGCAACATTTTAAACATCTAAAATTAAATACACCAGGTGTGTCCAAACTACGGCCCGGGGGCCATTTGTGGCCCGACATCTTTTTTTTTTTTTTTGCATTTACAATTTAGACGGCAATCTGAACCAATCAACATCAGTGCAGTGGCAGCACTAATGTGGTAGCCAGGAGCCACATTTAAATACTTTTTTTTTTTTGTAAGTTTCAGTTTGAATGTGGAAATATGATTTTGTGGGTCCTCACCAGGGAGCAGAGATTAGATTTATTCATTTATTTATTTATAAAAACTTATAGTTGCTAAACTTATCTTTAACAAATTGGTTTTCACGTTTTAAAATCAAAAGGTGAAGAATATCCAAGTGGCCCTTCCCTCCTTCTGTTTTCTCAAAACAGCCCTTGGAAGAAATAGTTTGGACACCCATGAGGTACGCTCATTCTGGTGAGCTGGACATGCCAAATATAAACGTGCAATTCACTGACGCACACAAAAACTGGGACTCATTCCTCCATGTTTTTTTTTTTAATTTTTTTATCTTGTTTGTTTTTTTTTCTCCCTTTCTGTGGCGTTGGCAGCTGAGGGCCACGTTCCTGAACCAAGTCATCCGGAATAGGCTGTGTTTGTCTGAACAAACCTATCCTGGATTACTTGAAACGGGCCCGCACCGCTGGCGTGGCTTCTGTCCTCGAGCGGCTGTCTCCAGATCGGCTGGTTGTGCGCTCAAGGATTTAAATAATAATAGTCGAGCGGGGGGGCGGCGCTACCTGGTGTACAGTTCCATCTATTTCCACAGGAATGATGAAATCGGCATTGTTCACAGGCTGTATGAAGAAATTAAAGAGCATTAGCGGAGGATGGCATCGGCTGGAGACAAGAAAAATGGACTGGCATGCGTAGTTTCTGTAACTTGAGTGGTCCCCCAACCTTGATTGAGCCAAATAATTTCAGGCGACACAAAAATGCCACAAAAAGTATACCGTCCGTCTATGCTGAAACAATCCTTACCCGTCTCACTTTATCACAAATTTACTTTGTATAAAACCTGGGCTATTATTTGATGGAAAGCTATTATTCGGTCGCCGTACTACAATAAAGTGTAATTGCACATCCACTCCTGTAGTTGGCAGTGGCGCACTCCTTGCCCATTGTGCGCAACGAGTATTAACTCTACCGTGTCGGTTTGTTTTGCAACGAAAATGCTATTATTTAGAGTTGCAGCGAAGATGCGTGGTAGAGGGGGGCGCAAATTGTTTTCTTTTTGCTAGGGGGGCCGTAACAGAAAATAATTGAGAGACACTGCATTACATCAATCAACGTTACCTAGTCATCACTTTGGTCAATTGCTATAAATTTCCATGGCGATTTTGAAAAGTCACAGAAATTTGCAACTCTAATGTGATCAAGTATAACGAATTTGTAGAAAAGCGCCTGAATTGTACACCTCGCACCTTAAACGAGCTGTGGACGAGGGTCTCGTCCAAGTCGATAACCACGCAGACCTTTCCGGCGTCTTTGGACTTGGCGGGTGGTAGCAGCGGTTTCACCTGAATCTGAAACGGCCACGACACCTCATGAGACATGTCGGACGTTTTTGGACGAAAGGAATCTCAGGATCTCTGACTCACCTTGGAGATGGTGCCGTTCTCCTCAACTAGCAGGGGGGCGTTGTTGTTAACCGGCGGGGGCTCAGGCTGGTCCCGACAGAGGCAGCAGGAGAAAATGGAAAATAAGCCACCGCTTCGGGGCTTCTTGGTGGACGGCGAGGGCGTGGAACCTGCACAAGATGATAAGGTGAAGGCGAGAGACCCAAAACACGAGCCGACGGGAAGCAAAACATGTCCGCAATATCTGAGCTCGGACTTTCTTGATCGCTTCTCCTCACTTATCGTTCTTATACTATTTGTGACCCCAAACGCCCCCAGCCCCAAACATCGCCAACTCTCTGTTGAGCTGAACGTGAGAGTGTTAGCAACAAACCAAACTCTTTCAATCCCTCCGCCTCTGCTTGTGCATTCAAAGGCCATCTGACCCTCTGCTGGCCTCCGCGGCACCGGACAAAACAGGAAGAGGAAGCAGGCGGGTATTGACGCAGGAAGCGGCTTGTTCGAGCGGAGCTTGGCGGCGCTCGGAAAGTGGTCCAGGTTTTACTTATTTCCACTTTTTCGTTCCGTCTTTTGCCATGGAATCATTTCAGAAATGATATTGGGGTACTTTTATGTCGATATAGAATCAAGGTATCTCGACAACGCTAGCGCAACGCGTCTCAACATTCAACAAAAACGATTGTTTCAGTTAAACATTTGGGTGGCATATCGTTCACGCTTCCCGGGTGACATCTGACGCCGCCGGTGGCACAACAACAAAATGAGTCATCTGATAAGCATTCTCTCATGCCTCCACCAAGGGATTTTTTTTTTTAAACACCACATGATCAATCTGTCCATCTATAATGTAAAACAATTTTTGGCCAACTCACCAACAACAGAAACCATGCACAACCTGAACATTTTGAGTGGAATGCATTTTGGTTACATACGCCCCCCCCCCCAACACACACACCCACACAAAGTGTGATTTGGCCTTGATGTCAGGACATGGATAATGACTGACAGGCCACCCTGATTACTCAGTAACCTGCATTGACACTCGGCAATCGACCGCCGCGTACAGTGAACAGAGAGCTGATTGCGGGATCATTTGTTCACTTCACAACTAAAAACAACACTTTTGCTTACATCAGGGGAGTGGAAATTGTTTTTAGCGCGGGGTAAAGGTTTTATGTACGGTACGTATAATCACGCCAGGGTGTAACCCTGAGAAAAAGTCCAATGTTTGGTATATACCTTTGGTTTTTAAGTTCAAGGTTTGGTTCATGTATGGTGCAGCCAGGGAACAAAATGCAAAATAAGCGGGACAGATTTAAGGCATTTAAAATGAATAACAGCAGTTTAATACATTTCTTTTCAGGAAAGTGAAAAATTTTATAGTCTTCTCTCAGTGCTTTTGACTGACACCAATTTCGAGGGTTGGGGGAGGAAGGTTTTAGTGACTCTACAGCTTGGAACCAACTATTCAATATATGTAATTATTTGTAAGTGCAAATTTTGTGAACAGGACCCGAGTCTATAATTTTTAAAAATGTATTTAAGAATTTTTTATCGTTTTACATTTAAACGCCAATGTCCTTGAGCATCAAGTTATTTGCTCTTTTAAAAAAATAAAATACTGTACTCGATTTAAGATGCTCCATCATAACATCAGCAGCATTAAAAACAAAAAAAACAAAACAAATATCAATTATCATAAGTTTAGGGAAAATAGTGTTTCTTTTGTGTTACTGTAACAATGATTGACTTCCGCCCATCAGATTTCGAGATAAAACAGCTGCATGAAAAGATGACAACTTCTTCAAATGTTAGTTCAACACCCAACACAGAGAATTTTAAGTGCTGATACGTTTGAGTAAGTTAGCTGTCCTGTGGAATTGTGATTAAAATAAAACACTTTAATGATGATCAGGTTGTTAGTTAATATCGCCTCAAAAGACAGGCAGTCATTTTGTTTTGGAAAAAAAAGGAATCCATCTATAAAACTGTGGTGTTGAATGTGATGCAGTGGAAAATTTAAGTGCGCCTAAGAAATAAAGTTGACGGTTCAACCAGAGTAAAAAAGTTGTCCAGAGCCATGATTGAGGTTACAGACAATATTAACAGTTCGAAAAGTTGAAGCATACGACTCGCCACGGCATCAAGCCAGAAGCTGAACTGTACTGTATTAGTTTCCAATCTGGCCGCGTGGCTTCAGCGCGAGGAAGTTAAGGCGCTCACACACACACCACTTAGCTTTCTGTTCGCCCGCCACCCGGTAGGGACAATGGCGGCCCGGCAAAGCTTGCCCAATATTCAGCGCTGGTTGCTAAGCGACTGGTGCCTTGTCTCACTGGTTTTGATATAAGCAGCTCCACGAAGACCCATCGAGGTGAACTTCAGACTGAGCAGGTCACTGTGCCTGCTCAATGGCGAGAACACAACTCCAATGCCGACAGCTGACACTGATTGATGCATTGAGCTAAGTGCAGTGTGAAAGGGCCTTTAAATGTCCATTTGCCTTCCATGTTATTAGGACTGCAACCGTAGAATATTTTTAGAATTATTATACTGATTATTCCATCAATTGAGCAATTGGATAAAAAAATAGCTCAGGCTAGCAGTTGCCTGCTAACAGGCTAACGTTAACTCGTCTGCGTGATGCGCATGTATGGGATGTGCTTATCGCATTTATTTTGTTGACGTTTTTTCAATTAAGTGATTAAAAGTGCAAAAGCAGCTGAGAATATCCTAACTATAGCAGTGGAAGGTTAAATTAAATTAGCCAACATTAAAATGTTGTGCAAGCGATGATATATTACATGTTTTGATTCGTTAGTTCTGCGTTGCAGTACACTTTGTACTTTATCCGCTTTTGAAGTGTGAAATGATCCCAAATTTTCAAAACTTTTTTTTTTTTTTACACATTCTTTTCCTTGTGGCTCTTCATCATCACTTTATTTCTACAAAGTGTGGTTCATGACTTTGCAGTTACAATTGATACAACACTTCGAGGAAGAGATTTTGCTGAATTGAATCATTTGAGTTATTCAATTGTTGGAGTAATTATTTAATGATGGGGTGCTTATTTGGGATTCCATAGAATACATTATCAAAACGAGAGCTGAAAGATTTTGAAATTGTTGCAATGGCAATTCCAAATGCAATTAAAAGCCCTGTAATATGATATTAACTTATATGTTAGGTTTTGTATGGTTTTAATCATTAACATTTGCGGATAGTTTTTTAACATAAAGGTCAGGGTTACAAAAACTGTGAGGCAAGCGGCGCATCTGTAAGGATTTGGCCTTTTGAGTCAGAGGGTCAACGTGCAAAGTCCTGCTGTGGAAAAAATTGAGAAAAAAAATGTTGGACAAATTCTGTTGTCTAGTTACTACTGAGCTTCCCTTGAGCAAGGCACCAACCAACTCAAGAGGCGCAAGCAGTGGTTGCACTTTCACGCTTAACTCTCCCTGCATGTGCATGACTGCTTCGCTGTACGACGTGCAACACTAAAAAACACAACAAAGTTGAAATTTTGAGTCAAAATAAAAACAACTGAAACTAAATTGACGTGGAGCGGAGCTTTAGTAAGTTTCCGATAAGACTGCATGAAAAGCAGTGGTTGTCTTCTGTCCACTTTCTGTTTACTCCGAATTTGCGAGACTCGGCGGCAGTGTCGTCACTTCCGCTGCACAAACTCAAGGCCTGCAGCCACGAACAGAAAAGATGCGTCAAAGTGACACTTTCACCTCTTGCAACTCGCTTCCGCTCCTCTAAGTTGGTCAAACAAAGTTCTTAACTATCACGAACAATCCAGACGCATTCGTTAGTTGTCGTGGTTGATGGTGGAATGCATTGCTTAAACTTTCCGAAAGCAATCATTTCGGAAGAAATACAGTTAAAAAGCACTCACCCGTGTCCCCTCTGTCCGCGGCTTTATTTCCCTCCTCATCCCGGCTGACCTGCGTGATGACCGAGGACGGGTTGTCCATAACGTCCAAAAGTGCTCACGCGTCAAACTTGAGGTTTTGTGCGCCGACTGCGCGCCGCATTCACGACCAGCGAAGCCGAGCGGAGGTTGGCCACTCGCCGCCTACAGCTCCTCCATTCCACGCTTAAAGGCCGGCCCGCTGGTGTCACTGCTTGGAAAGCCCCAACTTGCAGCACATTTGTCACAAAGTTGGCAACTTTGATTCAATATGGTGCTCGGGCGCCCCTCGCCGTTTCAAGATCCAAACACGGAGGTTTCAAGGCGTCCCATTCCACTTAAAGTGGCGCAGGGAAAAAGTGAGGGAATGTCGGAGCGAGCCGCGGCCTCCAGTGCCTTGCGCTACTTTGTAGACGATCCCTTAAAAGTAGCTCGCAGGAAACTTACTCAAAACTTTGCCGATTCCGTTTTCGTGAATATGAAGCATATGCCCATGCGTAGCTTAGTGTCGTTTTCTGCGTAGATGTCCGGAAAGTAGGCAAGCGATAACGACGCTAACGTTGAAATAGATCGGGTGCTTCCGTGCGAGAAGTTATTCTAAAGTCTTCGACGACACCGTGGAAGAATCTCAGCTGTGGGTTGTGCTCATGGAGCGGATTCCCGGTTGATAAATTCGATGGTGGCCGAAGGATGCAAGCAGGACGGACAAACAGACAGACAGCGGCTTCTTTTCGTGGGAGTTGCGGTTCAGAAACGCCCCAGTTCGGGTCCCCTTGAAACTGCCTAGGTTCACACAAGGGAGCGTCCAAAAAGTTTACGTTCGGTGAGTTCGGTGGCTCTGCGCGAAAATGTTGTATGGAGAGATAAAATGAAAATGATGTATATAAAATCTTCTCGTCTGTATAACGTGGTTCAGACTTATTACTTATCCTTTTAGTCTGCTCGTCTGAATTAACTAACTGAAGCTATACAACTAGATCATCATTAAAATGTTGCTAAAATGATCGAAACCCGTACGCTTTTGAATAAAAAATAAATGTACAAAAATATGAAAACACAAAAACATTTTGTAAGAAAGACAGCATAAAACGTTATGTAAATAAAAACAACAAGAGCACCAACTACGAGATAAAACAGTAAAAAAAAAAAAAGGGTTCTAAACCCAAGATGTCAAAACTTTCAGCTACATTGCAAATATGTATATCTTCTTTACCAGCTGGTGCTTACTTAAATGTACTTCAATCATCCATCCATCCTTATGTGCTTCTCCTCACAAGGGTCGCGGGCATGCTGGAGCCTATCACAGCCATCTCTGGGCTGCAGGCGGGAAACACCCTGAACTGTTTGCCAGCCGATTGCGGGTCACACAAAGACAAACAACCATTCTCGCTCACAATCCCATTCACCTACCATGTGTGTTTTTGGAATGCAGGAGGAAAGCGGAGCACCTGGAGAAAAGCCATGCATGCACGGGGAGAACAAGCAAACGCCACACAGGAAGGCTGGTGCCAGAATCGGACCCTGAGGAAGGGACGCTGATTTCTCATTGATTCACCGTGCTCCACTTCGCTCATTTGATTGTTTATATCAGTGGTCTTCAATCCTGTTCCTCGCCGGTGTCCTGTCCGTTTTCCATCTCTCCCTGGTGCAACACACCTGAACGATCGTTATCTTGCTTTCGCAGACCTTGCAAATTATCTGATCATTTGATTCAGCTGTGTTGCAGCAAGGAGCAATGGAAAACAAGCTGGACACCGGCCCTCGAGAAACTGGATTGAGGACCCCTGGTTTATATTAATCTCAATGTACTCCTCTTTCATTTTCACTTGAAATTAAGAGTTAGTCCTATAAATTTAATACTAGTAACGAATAATTTATTTGCATATAATAATATTGAGAGAGAAATTTATGTGTTTTAGCGCCCCCTATAGTACACGAAGGCCTTAGCATTCGCTGATGGGTGAGCCGGCACATCAAAAGATGATTGTCCACTTGCTATTGCTAACTTAAGTTGACAGTATGCTGGTCATTTAATTCAGATGCGGTCCTTCGTTTGTGCTGAAGTGTATTTTTCTTTTAAAAATAAACATTTTGTACACGTTTTCAGGCAAAATAATATACATGTATAATATATGAGGGATAACCTTCTATTGTGGTGTACTAACACCAGACTCTTGCTGTGTCATTTCTGCATCAGTTTCCCTGTAGTGAAAGACTTTGTTTACATTTGAAACATACTTTTTTTTTTTTTGTGAAGTGAAAAAGTCAAATCCCACTCCGTTTGTATATAAACACAGGATATAGAAAAATAGGACTACACTACAAATTTGTGCGGCGCTCACACAAAATAGGCAAATTGTACTTTATTACATACTGTGTCTGAAAAACAACATATCTGACATATAAACACAGCAAGTTGGCACATTTACAACTCTTCCACCATCTAAATTCATAGAAAAAGTAGTGTTTTAACACACACGGCTGTTAAATGCTATCGTTTCTGTCAGTCCGACTTGTATAATTGCAACAGCTGTGTTTTTCCAACTAACTCATCACAATTGAATTCGAACCAGCAGACACATTAAAAGAAACACATTTTGGATTTGACTCCAATCTAGGCACTGACTGGGCAAACATCATTTCGCCGAGCTAAGTGTAATAGTGAGGAACCACAGCAAGTAACCAGTGGGCGTCCTACCTGTAATACATGTTCAACAACAGATGCAGACATTTGCTGTGTGATCCTTACCCAGCAACCACAAAGACACACCCTTTTTCTCTCCATCTTAGTGAGCCAAAAAGTGATTCAGAGATGCCTACACTCGCACACACATGCAAATAAATTAACATGAAAAAAGTAAACAGTTTTAAGGAAAATGTTTTTTTTGGGGGGGGGTGGGATTTAAAGTGTAAGTAAGAAGTAGAAGTAAATGCAAGCATAAGTTAGCAGCTCATAGTATGATTTACATTCCCAAGGGTGGTGCATTATATAAAACAAAGTTTGTGATTTTTTTTTGTGCTGAATGACTAATTTTAGAAAAAAAATAATTTCACTCAAAGTGGGAGAGGTTGATGGAAATGTGCAGCGAACCAAATAACACCGATCCATTTTTTATTTGTAGATTTCGGAGTCCTTGTACTGGAGAACAGAGCCGGGAGTGATGCATCATGTTGGACGTTTCCAAATGCAACCCAAACGAATCACCCCGTCCTCATGAATTTCACTTGGAGTCGGGAACGTGAGCCTCAGGCTTGGGTGTTCTCTGGTAGCTGCGCAGCAGCACCTTGTGCTTGGTTGTGCTCTCAGCGCGATGGCATTGCTGCGCCACCAAAAACTCTTTGAGTCTGCCCGTGGTGAAGGTGAGGGTCTGCCTCCTCAGCTTCATCATGTAAGAGTCCTGAAGCCAGGCTTGTGTGAAGCAGTCGCGCGTGGTCGGGCGGGCCCTAGACACACACACACATACACACGCATAAGTCGCATGTATGGGAGCATTTTGGCACTATGAAGTAAAACGAGTCCTGAAATTTCTGAAAACGATTTTGTTCTGTCTCTTCCGAGAACCATCATTTCAGACAAACATGTCAAGGAAATTGTTAACATACTCAATATGTCGCCTGCACATTGGCTGACTTCAAAATAAAACTTAAGAAATAATGCATTGAGTCATTGATGACAATGCAATAGCCTTTGTGGACTTTTACTTTGAAGTTGGCGTAACGGCTAACTTGACTTCAGTTTTCGAACTTCTGACTTTCTTCATCGTGGTTTTAATTGACATTACATAGTTGCCACCAACATCAACACAACGCCATCACAAAATCACATTCGGTTGGACACTAACAAACCACTGGTTAATTACACCTTCACTGTATGACACGACGCAAGTCTCCAGCGTTAGTGGCTACTACTAGCTAGCAGCTAGCCGTTAGCATTAGCAACAAGTGCCTGCGATTTATTTATGGACTGGTGAACCCGTGAGCGGCGGAAAAAAGGTTGGGGACCACTGGTGTACAATACGTCGCCTGTTGCCCGACAGAACATGAACTCATTTTTCCCAGCAGGGAGCAGTGTTGCCTCAATTATGAAAAAGAAGGAAAATCACCAATACGTTCATTTCAGGAAAAAACATCAGATTTGGCACAGAGGTTACAAACGATGTACACATTTGTAATTAGTTTTGAGTCCTCCTCCATTCATTCTCGAATAGTTTTCAAATGTAACAGATTTCTCACCAAGCATAACTGCTCAACATTTTCTTGACAAAAGCTGCGGCACTTTGGGAGACGTTGGGGTAAAGTTTTGTCGGGTCAAACTTCGCCATCAGGATCTTGGATTTCACACGCTGAGGATCTTTGTCTTCAAAGGGCAGTTGGCCGCTGAGCCTTCCCGTACATGAAAAAAAAACAAGTTGGTGTTGATTTTTAACATGCTGTAAATGGATCAAAGTGAGTTCATGCAGATATTAGACTCACATGATGTAAGTCACAACGCCAACTGTCCAAACGTCTGCGGGAGGCCCCACTACTTCACCTTTCACAACCTCAGGAGCTTCAAGCACATTTGTTACAAGGGTGAAACCTCATAAAATAGAAATTGATATTCTAAGAGAATGATTGTCCTCACCCATGTATTCCAGTGATATTGGACTCAAGTCCTGCTGCTTGAGACTAAGTGGGTTGAAGCTTTGAGCGTTTCCAAAATCCACAATCTTGATAGCGTTGAGGTTTGTCACCATAATGTTGTCGGGCTTCAAGTCCAAGTGGAGGACCCGCCGGTTGTGGAGGTACTCGACTCCCTGGAGGATCTGGACTAAGTAATCGACCACGTCATCCTCAGAGTAGCGGAACCTACAGTATCGTGCACAGTTGGGGGGTGGGGGGAGGAGAATTTGAAGGGCGGCGCTCTCATTTGTACGTGCCATTTATTGACTGTTCGTGGCCGACCTACCTGTCTATGAGACTGTGCAGAATCTCTTTGCCGTTGCAGTACTCAGCCACCAGCACAACATAGCGTGGCGTGACATAGGCTTCGTGCAGAGCCATGATTTTTTCATTGTGCAGAGATTTTAGGATCTCGTACTCCTTCAGCACTTCCTTTTTGTTTTCTTGGCTATACGGAATGATTTTGGCCATGTACATTTTGCCTGTGGCGTTCTCACGGCACTCGCGGATGACTCCGAAGCGACCCCTGGCAAATAATAGATTATGAGGATGTGGAATGTGACGTTTAATGTTAAATCCTGTACATTTTCCCCTTACCTGGATTTCTCCTCCAGGAAAGTGTAAGGTTTCTGTGGAACCCCTTGGCGCAGAGCCGTGGAGGGCGTAGAGCGGCCAGCTGGTGTGCTTCTGGTGGGCGTACAGGACCCTTCACCAATGGGGCTTAGGCTGGATGTTTGGAGCACTTTAGGGGAGAAGGACATTGGCGATGGGGCTAAAGAAGCTGTGGTGGTGGGGATGTAAATGGGCGCTAATACAGGTTTGGCGGGACTTGAAGGAGGCGTTACAAGAGGGGTTGGGGTCTGCATAGGAGACACAATGTTCACTGGACTCTGGAGTTTGGCCACTATAAATGGTGCTGATGGAAGTTTAGAACTTATTTCTGGAGCATCTTGCGTATTTGTGATTGCAGATGGAGATGATAAAGTCTCTCTGGATTTTGAAGCCCCATTGGATGATGGCAGTATTGCAGGAGGAAGCGATGACACTGGTGAAGTTGTATTTTCAGGACTTGACATGGTTGAGGTTGTACTAGTCTTCGTGGATGTGAATGGCAGGAAACTTGGGGGGGATGCCAGAGTTCCGGGAATGGCAGCGGTCTTGACAACAGCCACCACAGGTGAAGCCTCTTCAGCTGACCACAACAAAACAATTTATTTACAAAAATATTTGACTGCTTCTTCATTTTTAGCGTGACATTCTGGTACTACCTCCTGAATCCAAATTGACTGGCGCTGAAGAGTTGCTATGCAGCCCTTGTCCTGCCTTGTTCACACAGAACACTCGAAACCGGAACACGTCACCTTGCGGCAAGTCTGTCACATTGTAGTAGCAGTCAACCACTCCGGTGGCAACAGTTTGCCACGTCGAATCTCCTGAAAAAACAAGATGTAATGCATGTCATTGAAAAATGATACAGCAAAAAAATTATTTACGCCAAATGAAATGAAAGCGACATACTGATCTCTCCATAGACATATGTTTCCACATCTCCTATTGGTACAGTTTCAAATTTAAGTTTATTTTTTTTACCTTCCGTCTTTCTTTCCAGTGTGTAGCTGCACGGAGGCTTGGTGTCAGATGGCTTCCAAAGCACCAGGGCCGTGTTGTTATATGTCTGAGGGACTTCGGGGGTCCCAGGTCTCTTGGGAACATCTTGAATTGTTGTGGAAAAGGGGGGAAAAAAAGCACCAAAATGAAGCGATGGTCACTGTTTGTTGGCAGAATATTTATCTTATTGTGCTTCAAAATGCAGATTCTTAAAGTTGTTTTTTTTTTTTTACCCCCAAAGTATCTCACATTGCGTGGTTAATAGTCTCCCATTAAAAAGCTCATTACGACTGTATTCATTCAATCCCCTCTCCCATCAAAACTTAAATACTCCATTGTTCCGTTGCATTATAGGGATGATGCGGTGTGTGAAAAAAGATGAGAAAGTTGAGAGAGTTCAATGTTTGGACGGCTGCTTGGTTTGACTTACAAGCTATGGTCAGTGTACAAGAAGTGGTGATGGCAGCGAGGGGGTTGGTAGCGACACACTCGTACACCCCAGCGTCTCTTTGGCTGCACTTCTGGATGGTAAGAAGCTGCCTGCCATCCGGATGGGAGATCAGACTGATTCGGTCATCCCCATCCACAGCTTTCCGATCTGTCAGATGAAACAAAAATGCAGAAAACAGAATCAGAACTCTGAATGTTTGAGTTTCTGTACAGCTTTTCTAATGCTATCACCTTTCATCCATGCAATGTCAGGATGCGGACTTCCGGCAGGGAGACAACTGAGGGTGACCTGCTCTCCCTCGAGCAGGATTTGGTCTTTAAGTTTGATATGGAACACAGGTGGAAAATCCGAAGCGGAACGGAAAAACCTCTGCGTGTGGGACGTCTCTTCCTCTTTTGAGGTGGGCAAAATGATGTCAGTCTGAGAAGGTGTTTTGTCTTTTTTGTTCTTGGTCAGACCCCACCTGTCCCATCTAGACCGCCGATCGTTCTCTTTCTCGGATTGAACACTGGAAGTGGATTCGATTGACTCCTTTGACACGGCCACCCCTGCCTGTTTTGCAAGTTGATTCTCAGGCACGTCCATTCCTTTCAGTCCTCGGCCCTCAGACTGTGTGTGGCGATGGCGAGAAAACAGCGGTGTCTTCTTTCCCTCTGTGTTCTCTTGTCTTTGGTCTGAAAGACTGCGGATTTTTGTGGACTTTCCTGCGACTTTGTTCTCAAACTTCTGTCGCATTGCAAGGATTGGGGAATCTGTGATCCTCCTCAGTTGCTGCTCCTTCTGAATTTCCTCTGCAGTCTTATCCTTCCTGTCCTCTGACTGGCTCCGTATTTTTGCAGAGATTCCGGCCACTTTGTTCTCAAACATGCGTCTCATTGCAGAAACCGCAGACTCATCAGCTTTTGTTCGTGCCCGTTCTTCTTGCTCATTTGTGTCCAAAGATTTACTACGACCAATTGCCCAAGTAACCCTCTTTGGGGCTGCACTTTCCTGAACAGCAGGAGTCTTTCTTTCTTTTGACTTCTCTGTTTTTTTATCAACTGATGACTTTCCCCGCATCGACCACCTCCCCATAAAGCTTAAGCCTGGTTCTTTTTCCCTTTCTTCCCGGAGGTCTTGAACTGATTTGGACATCGCTTGTAGCCCTTTGGAGACCATTTCAAGGGGTGCTCCCCTCTGCCCCGGCCTGTAAACCTCATCGTCGCCACGACCGATCTTTCGGCTCAATGTCGGTGATTTTTCTTCTGATTTGTTTCTGGCTAGCTTTCTGAGGCTACGTGTCAAAGATGACTCCCGCTTCTTGAATCTGGCTTCGAAGACCTCCTCCGAGTCAATGTCTTTGATATCTTTTCTGAGTAGCGGCTGGCGCGGCATGCCAGAAATTTCTGTATTTGACGATGAGGAAAGGGAAGCAGGGGATCGATCGGCAGTTACGACTTTGGCAAACACAGCCGGGTGTTGAGGCGAAGGAGCGATATCTTTCCGTTCACGTTCTTTCAACTTGCCGGACACTAGGTCAGATGTTCCAGATGACCTGGCAACTGATTCTGAGATGCTTCCATATGCAGATGATTCTTTTATGTTTTGTGCTGTTTCTTTATCGTTATTCATACGAAGAGCTTTCCTTTTGTCCTCTGCTTCATCATCCTCCTCTATCACAATTAATGGAGGAACAAGTGAGGATGATCTTCCCTCAACTTCTGCTTTATTTCCTTTTTCTTTATTGGTCCTTTTCTCTTGATTGCTTTGTTTGTTGTGTTGGTCCGCTTCTGTTGGGTATATAAATGAGTTGCGCTCTGTAGGTGACTCCATCATGGTTTGTTCTGTTAGGGCAGACATGGATGGTGCCTCCTGAAGCTTCTTCCCCTCTGTGCTGCCGGTGCTTAAAGATGGGATTTCTAAGGGAGCTCCATACCTGCGATGAAGCGGCATGGGTTCAGAATCTTCTTGAGTGAATGAAGCGCTTTTCGGAAAAACTTTGGTCTTTGGTGTGTCCTGTCCGGCACTCTCAGAGGATGCAGCTCGCGTCAGTGTTGACGGCCCCGCTCTAGATCGCCTCAGATTGCGATCGAGAGACCCTGTCTGTCTCTCATCTTCCATGCCAAGTGTTTCAAATAAGGGCCCTCGCAGGCCGCTCATCTTTTTATCGATGCTACCTCCCCTGAGCAGCCGCTGTCTCATGAGCTCCAGTTTCAAGGCGTAATCTTCCTGGCTTATCTTTGAGATTCCAGGGCTTGGGCTACGGTTGGGCAGTTCTAGAGATGCTGTCTTTTTCAGGCTATTGCTGCTCGCTTCTGTAGCCTCATTGATATCACCCTGTTCTAGGTCCACGTGAAGAAGCAACGCAGAGTCAGCAGAACTGCCTCTCCTCATTGTTGATCTTCTTGCTTTTGTCTGAGACTCGTCCGTCTCCGTACTTGATCCTTTTTTTAGTGGAGCTCGTTTTGTCTGTTGTATTATATTCTCGTCTGGGTTTTCATCTTTACATGTCACACTTTCACCTTTGATACCAGATGTGTCCAGGTTGTTCTTAGCTCTATCAGCAATGTCATTGGGCCCCTCTATGACGTGTTCATCTCCGGGCATCTCATTCAGGGATACTCTGGAACCGGAAAAAAACATCGATAGCGGCATAGGGATGAAAGGAAGCTCATCTACGTCTGCTTCTGAGTCGGAAGACGATGAAGGTGGAGGGGAGCCTTCTTTTAAATGTCGTGCAACGGCAATGGAAACATGGCTAGATGAGTCGTTAAGAAGCTCTGGGATTGTTCGCATCACCATCTTTGATTTGTAACTGATTAAGGAGCGCTGAGGGGAAAACATCAGAATAGAAGTGATTAAGACCTACTTTTTGAAATCAGATAAAAATGACGAAATCATCTGACACTTCATTTGGCATACCTCGACAATCTAATGTGATTATAATGAAGATGATCTTTGTTATTTCCTTAAAAAATACAAATCTCTGTTTTTGTTTAGACATTCCAGAAAGGTATTAATGAACAATATATTTTTCTTTTATAAAAAAAAAAGAACAACAATATATTTTTCTTTTAAAAAAAAAAGAAGAAAAGAACAAACTTTTTGTTTTCGGATCACATACAGTCTTGGCTTGGACCCGCGGATGACTCAGTTGGCTTTTTCTCAAACTGCTTACGATACTGTAATTAGGCGGTTTACTTGCGATTAGAAAAAAGACGGAAGTCATTGCAAGACACAAGGACGGTTCGTGTTTGCGATCTCGCTGCACAATTAAGTTTAGTGAAATAATCAGTTTGACTGTTCTGCAAAACAAAGAGGCAATAAAGGCAGCCAATGTGGCTAAAGGAATTGCTGTTTTAACAAAACCAAACATCTCAAAAAGTGCTTGCTGGTGATAGCTTGAGCGAGGCAATTGACTCGGAGCTTCTGAAGGAGGAAACGAACGAGAGCAGAAAAGAAAATGTGTTGAGAATCAGTGCGGTGGGTAAATACTTGCTTGAATCACATTAGATTGTGTCGGTGTACCTAATTTTGGAGTCAGTCGACGACTGTTGAATTTGTGTGTTGTACCTGCCATCGCCTTCTAGACAAAACCTGCTTGAGCCTTGCTGTGCAGATGCTCTTGTTACTTTCTGACTGCAAGATAAAATGTCATCAATGTTTTGAAGAGCTCTAATTCTAATAATAAATGAGACACACGTCTGGCAGCTACCTTGAACCAAGGATGACGAAGGCACTCAGTGGCACTTGGCCTCCTGGAAGAACAAAGACAAATATGTCACAGTTTAGTTACATACAGTGCATACTTATACACATCTGAGAGCACTTACAGTCGGTCCACCACCAAGAGCTTGACAACAAACCCCTTCGCCTCTTTGCAGAGGTCAGAGAACATGGTCTCGTCAAAGGCAACATTATAGTTGCGAATGTTTAACACCGTGGCTCTGTCGTTTTCGCCGGTGAATGGCGACACTCCTGTCAGACTGGAATAGTGATTTATTCATGATATGAGACACGGCATGTTAAAGTTTTGCGCTTGCTGTATGACCTACCAGAGATATGTCATGACTGCGACTGGCCTGTAAGAAGCAGCACAGACTCGTAAAACAGAGGTGATGATGTGCTTTGCTGCAAGTGGTGTACTTCGAAGGCTGGCTCACCAAATGTCCGTTGCCCTGGAGACGGGGGTTTGGTTCACAATCTCTGGCGCCACATATTCCGGGGTGCCATACTTGCAGTAGTGCTCCTCGGATGACTCCAGTCTGATGGCGTTGCCAAAGTCGCAAATACGGATCTGGTCACTGCCGGCAACTGCCATCAAAATGTTTTCTGGCTAAAATACCGATGAACACAAGAGCAATCAATTCTTGTAATCCGACACGCATCTGATATATTCTGAGAAGACTAACGGTTACCTTTATGTCGAGATGGGCGATGTCTTTCTCATGAAGGTAGCGAAGGCCTTCCAACACCTGCTGAACACTTCGACGAATCTGTGGAGATGCACAAATGATGACGTGATGATGTCTAGGTCATGTGACTGGAGTCCATTGGGGTAAGCAGAACCCAACCCACTTCCATCTCTGTGACTGTAGTTTTTCTGGACATTCGTTCTAACATCTCCTCATGACACCTTCAAGCCACAGCTGAGGAAAAAACACTGCACAGTACTATACAGATAAGCACACTAACACGGTCTGCTTCCAAATAAAGCTGCATATACAAAGGATACAACTCCGTTATCAGCACCACCAAATTCTTTTTCTCAAAGGCGTCATGAAAGAAGATGATCCGCTCGTGGTCCAGCTCGGACAGCAGTTCCATCTCTCGCAGGGCCAAGGCTTTCCTCTTCCCGCGAGCAGATGTGAACTTGGCGGCAAATTCGTTCTTTCCCTTCTTCGGAGTCACTCTTTTCACGTAGGAAAACGTCCCCCTGAGACACAACATGCACATTTGTCTTACTTCTGGCAACAACTTTATGGGTCAATCGTTGTTTGTTTGTTAATAAGATAACGCAACACTACATACTCCTAATGACGGAAGTCTGCATTTGATGTTATCTGCCATGGAAAAATGCGGTAAATTCATTCATTGACACCTGCGGCCTCATTCTTGACAGAGCTCAACACCAGTGTGTTGTTACAGCAGGGAGAGATGGAAAACAAGCAGGACATCGGCCCTCCAGGAACAGGATTGAAGGCTCCTTGTTTACACAATGAGCTATAGGCCAAATTGTGGTTTGGAAAAATGAACAATGTACAAATACGACACCTTTTGCACCACTTTAGTTAACATTTTGCTCCATGGTATAGGGCTGTGCTCTACTGAGTGCTATTTTTTTCCATACTACGGTAAATGGTTTCGTCATTACTGTGTCGTCAGTTGAGAACAGGCCCATTTTGCTGGGCCTTTATCATTCACAAGGATGGACGCACGCATACCTGCCTATCTCCTTGTGGATGTCATAGTAGTCTGTCAAGCGTCGCATCTTCCTGAGAATGGTTCCCTCATCTTCCATTGGCTCTATGGCCTCTTTTTGTTCTGTAGCGAACACGCACACGTTTACATATGTCTGTTTTACCGCTTGCATGTCACAACAAACAGTTTTTGATTCCCATGCTTAGTATGGACCTGTGTGAACTGTCAGTTCAGCTTTGCAGGAGTTGGACGCGGACATGTTTTTTGCTGTGCACGTGTACACGCCAGAGTGCTCGGTGCAGGCGTTGAGGATCACAAGAGAATACTCTGGGTCATCGTACACAAAGGTGAAGTGGCTGCTCTCTGAGAGAAGCAGATCATCCTGTGAAACATTTCAACAAACCACCTCATCAAATATTCAGAGATGACTTTTAGGGATTCAAACTGTTGCAATGACTACCTTGTACCACAGTATGTCTGGATCTGGTTTCCCTTCTACCACAACAGCGAGACGGGATGTTTCTCCAGCAGGCACATCCACATCCTCCATGATGGTTTCAAACTTTGGTGGAACTGTGGAATGGTTAAAAAAATAAAAATAAATTCTAGCAACTTTAGACCAAGGAAACCAAATGTGCCGTGGTCCAACCTGCCATGACCAACTGCATTGTGCAGAGGTCGCTGCCAAACTGGTTGCTGGCCATCACCACCAGCTGGCCAAGGTCCAAGGCTCTGACGCGATGAAGCTTCAGGGAGTGTTGATCATCGTCCGGCATGCTCATCTCGCACACTCCCGGTTTGTCGACCATTGCCACGCCCCTCCTGGTGAACACAGAAGGGACATCTTGAGCAACATTCACTTACGTGATTGTCGAGATGAAAAGTAAATAATGACCTTTTCCAAGTGACTGTGGCGTGCACATGGTTCAGGGTGATGGTGATGCTGACCGGTTGATTCTCAACCACGTACACAGTGTCAGGTTTGTCTACGATGACTGGTGCTTTCCTCAAATAGGGTCCTGTGCAAAGATGTGCTTTGTGACTAACAAGCATTCACTGTAATGCCATAAGAAACTTTTAGAAACAATTATTCCACCTATTCTGTCTGCCTTGAGCTACACGGATGACCAAATTGAAACTGAAGCAAATAATCAACATGCTGGGATGTGTGTGTTGTTATTTTTTCAGTCGATTATTCGATGTTAAAAAGACCAAAAGGGGGAACTGAAAAACACTTGCGCTGGAGGGGATATTTGCATCGTAGCAACCCGTTCTATCGGTCTGAATGATAAGAAAAGTCCATTCGTACATGAGTTCTGAGCAAACAATTTTAATTCAAAGGGGATTTCGGACCAGCAAAAAATGTGGCACCCTTCATACCTCTGTCTTGGAGCTGGACCAGATCTGTGGATGGTGAAGGCTTGCTAAGAGTTTTGCCGGTGGACGTCAGGATCCTGAAAGCGTAGCGGACCCCCTTGGAAAGGTTGGTAATGGTATAACTGGTTTCCCTCAAGTTGGATGCCACAATGGACCACTGGATGGAGCCCAGAGGTTGCTGCTGGAGAACATATGACAAGGAGCCAGAATCTGCAATGAAGCAAGAAAAGTATGAAACCGCAGAGCACTCAAGAGATCTTACAACTCAGCTAAGAAATTTAATGAGTCAGTGGCTACACTCTAAGAGCCCAGTAGCCGGATTGAACAACTGGAACGTGATTCTTTAGAACCACAGTAAATGGCATTAACTAACTAAAGCACACTCTAAAATAATCTTTCACAGATGACGGAGAAAGAAATGCCGTACCATAGGATGGATTCAATCTCTTTGATTTGTTCCAGCTCAGGCTTATAGTTTTTCCTGTGATAGCCTCTATGACCGGTGGGCCATCAGGTGGATCTGGAACAATATCTTTTCAGAAAGCACAAAACGATATTTTCACATTTTGTCAAAGGAGGAAAAACTCAATTAAATCTATGCGACGTCGGGTTACCTGAAACATATAAATGTGCATAGCAGGCTGCTTTGCCCACTTTGTTTGCGATCACAGCCTTGTAGACTCCGCCATCAGCATGACAAGCCGTCTCAATGACCAGACTGTGGACATCCCGGTCTGAAGAAGACAAACACGGTTCTTATGAGCCCTCAAAGAGCTCATCAATCACCTGCTGCGTCTTGTCTTACTCTGAGTCATTTTGCGCTCCTCGCTGCTCTCAATGCGCTTCCCGTTGTGGTACCAGGTGATGACGGGATAAGGAAGACCCATCACCTTGCAGTACAGCACCGCCTCTTTGCCTTCAATCACCTCCAGATCAGCCAGAGGTTTGACAAAGTCTGGCATGCTTCTCCTCACCACTTCACTCTCCAGCTGCTCTGGCTCCTCTGGGATGGATGGCATCTTCTCAAGTTTGGTCCTGCAGGGTAAGAGATCGGACAATACAAATGTTACATTATGTCTGCAATATCTTTTTCTTCCGTCTGCCCCCCAAAAATATGTTGTCATTGTCATTTATTTGTTTCTTCTTGCATCATTTTCCATGAACGAGAAAGTTGACCTAACCAACTGAACAACAATGTACAGAAAAATAAACTAAAAGCAGCACGCCACCTGTAGGTTGACTGGGTATCAGATCAAAGCATTTCGGAATTTATAACCTTATATAACTCGGAGGGGTTTGATATCGATAGTCGCCTGTCTGCTGACTTGATTATATTGTCAGCCACCTGATTCTCGACTTAACTGCTGCATTCCATAGAGTTGACCACAGCATTTTTGACCTCTTGTTTAGGTCACTGGGTAGGACTTTAGTAGTTAAATCATATGTGACAGATATTCAGAGACAGAATCAAATATTTTGACTTATTTATGTGTAATGCCGCTGGGGTCAAATTTGGGGCATTTGCTCTTTTCATTTCATTTGCTGTTCCCCACTGTGATGAGATGACAGTCAGATATTCCCCCAATGGTTGAAAAAAAGCCTACACAATCAATAACACATTTGATTTAGTGGATATGGTTGATAGTTGCTATCATTATCTACATTGTGGCATTCTTTGCCTTGCCCCTTTTCCTTTCCACTTGAAATTCCCTTCTTATAACCTACACGTATGATCTCATGACAGTTTGATATGTTTAATTTCATTTTCTCTGTTTTCTGCCATTTGGTTTCTATTTTTTTCTTTTCTTTTTACTCAGCTTAATGTCTTCATGCTTATTTTTTCTGGTCATGCCCGATGTTCTTTTACGTTTCTTTTCCATATTTTATAGTCTGCTTGTTTAATATTGAATGCATTTGAAATGTACAGCGCTTTAGCCTATGTGGAGGTTGACGTGCCTGATATAAAACGTTGGTAGCTGATCATATGGTAGACTGATGGTGAGCTGCGATGTCAAATGGGATTTTAATTATTTATTTAATCCGCTGTTTTTCCTAAGGATGGCATGACTACGTGAGACACATTATCGATAATATTTAAATAGGAATTCGGTGCACATGTTTGAATTCATTTTGGATTTTCTTTCATGTTTTCAGGGTCAAAATTATGCGGATGTGAACACTTCACTAATGCTATGTTATTTGTCCAGCAACAAGTTTGGAAATGAGAACATTTATTCTGCATGGGTCCATATCATCACGCAACATAAAATACTTGATCCTGCCATCTTACATGTGAGAGGCGACAGCACCCCTGTGCTCTTGTATGTAAAGTTCAGCGGTGCATTCAGACTTCCCATGAATGTTCTGAGCCACGGCCGTATAGAAGCCCTCCGTGTCGCTGCTAACGTTGGCTATGACAAGCGAGTGGCGGCCCCCCTCGCTGAGAATGCACACGTTGTCGCTCTCCTCCACTCTGGTCTCTGAAGGCACAAAGAGGAGAAACATTGGCATTCCTTTGAAAAGCACGTGTGAAGATTCCTGAGAAAACCGCAGCAAGTCAGTTGAGCTTCCCTACCAAAGTGCATCCAGGTGACTTGTGGCGCCGGTGACCCGCTCACCTTGCAGTCCAAGCGGGCCGTGCGACCTGCGATGACCTCGAGGATGTCCAGGCTGCGGGTGAACAACGGCTCCTTGGAGGGAGTCACCTTCAGGTTTGCACTGCAGGTCAACTCATCTACATATGAAATGAAAAGCTTTGATTTTCTCATCATCAATGTCATGACTCAGGCCAATTGGGTCTGTCGTTCACCTTTAGCTGTGCTCAGTTTGCAAGTGTACGTCCCGCTGTCGTCCTCGTGCACTGAATTCAGCAGCAGACGGCATCTGAAAGAAAACAGAGCGTAAAGTACAAAAACAGACTTGTCATGGAGTACAAATACTTCATTACTCCCTTTTACTGCACTACACTTCATAAAGAAACTGTATAATTGAGTTCTGATACTGTATTCAGTGTTTTCCCTAAACATCCTTGTTACTTGTTTCTGCAAAATAAAATCACAAGAAGCACAAAGTGGAGGAAGAGTCCAGTCTGTCCGGAGCGAGGCACGCTGAAAAGATGAAAGCACCTGCTGCCGACTCTGTTGCTCACACAAAATCTTTGGCAGCAGATGATGAAAACAACCACACCGATGAACTCCGCGGTGGCCATGTCGAAGATAACGTTACACACCCGTGGGTATATTTACAGGAATGCTTTTTATGTGCCTACCTAAAGTGAAACCAATATTGGAAATCAAAAATTTCCAACTCAAGCTGAAGAATCACATCAAGGGCGGTTGAATTATATTAGATTATATGAATCAAGTGAAGTCAAAATGTCGTTATTCTTTTAATCATCATGAGCTTGTTTAGACGTCTGGTAAACGTGATGACCAGGCTAACGAGTGCTAGCCCACTTTGCCCACTAGTCAACGCACAAATCTTTAAATACTGTATAACACCCGAGTAAACTAAATAAAGTTGCTTACTTTTTTAATACTTATCTATAAAGTGACATTTACATCAACAAACATGTTTTTTGAATCAAGATACTTGGACTGAAAGAGCACTAAAAGGACTTTATTCAAGGCTGACGAGATTTTAAGTCGTGAAAAAAAAAAAAATATCAAAGAATGAACTGACCTCCTGCCATCAAAGTGCATCTTGCAGTTAAGTAGCGCCGGCTGGATCAGCTTGCCATTGGACAGCCAATCCACATCCACATCTGGCGGTCCTGTGATGTGACATTCAAACATGGCCGACTCGCCAGCCTCCACCATCAGATCTTTGACCTCTCGGATAATTTTCAGGTGCGTCTGTGCTGCAGCTGATGATCAAGTAAATTGTTTAAGTCAATATTCTAGCTAGCTAGCTTGCTAACTACATAGCGATTTAGCTAGCTATCTAGCTCTCTATCTAGCTATCTAGCATTGTAGCTAGCTAGCTATCTAGCTTTGTATCTACCTATCTATAGATCTATAGATGAACTGAACTGATCTATAGATCGATAGATAGATAGATAGATAGACTGGTCACATAGCCATTAAGATGGGTTTTGGATTGCTCACCTTTGACCTCAACTCTGCACTCCTCTTGCGTTGTTCCGCTCTCATTGACGAGCTTGCAAGCATAGAGCCCTGCATCCGACCTCTGAGCTGAGATGATCCTGATCTCATTGGCCCCGTCTTCCGTCTCCCTCAAGGAGAAGCGTCCTGCTGTCTTCACTGCGACCTTGTCCCTCAGCCTGGGTGAGAAAAACATGGTCACATGGTCTGTAGCAGGTCATTAAACAGGAGCGTGAGGTAACGTCTGGCCGCTGTTTTAGCGAAATATATCACCAGTAAACCATCGGTTTGGGCTGCCCGGTGACTTTTACTGAGATGACAACATCTTGGCCTTCCATCACGGCTTGGTCACATGGCCCCACCTTTTCAAAGCATATCATTTAGAGCGTTATAAATCTTCGGGATGATTATCAGCAGCTCTGAAAGGGCTCTACCTGGAAAGAGGGAGGCTCCTTGAAATGGACACTTCTCGTCGGAGAAGAAGCACATCCATGGAGTTCCATCACCCCTAACTGTGGACTCAGGTGATCCTCATTTAGTCTCCCTCCTTGCTCTGGAAAAATAGGGGATTGCGTCATTTGAATCGCATTCAAATTTCAAGCATTTGGCTCTTCCATCCATCCATTATCTGAGCCGCTCCTCACAAAGGTTGCGGTCGTGCTGAAGCCCCTCCTAGCTGCCTTCGGGCAGTCGGCGGGGTACACCCTGGACTGGTTGCCAGCCAATCGCAGGCACACAAAAACCAAACCATCCGTGCACACAATCACACCTCGGGGCAATTCAGAAGGTCCGATCAACCTGCCATGCATGTTTTTGGAATGTGGGAGGAAACCGGAGTACCCGGAGAAAACCCACTCAGGCACGGGGAAAACACACAAACTCCACTCATGAAAGCCGGAGCCGGAACCAAACTCTGCAAATCTGAACTGCGAGGCGGACGTGCTAACTAGTCATCCACCGTGCCATTTGGCCCTTCTCAAATTGAAATAGACGCAATTGCTTAATTTGATCAATTATTTGCTATTAAGTAGAAGTAAATATATTAGAAGTAGTAAATATGACAGCACCAGCAGGGCCTCAAAACTTCTGGATTGAAACAATGTTTGGTTTTCTTTGCTGTGATGTGCACAGTGCGTACAAGCAGATAACGAATGAATCCCTTAATGTCTGACTCCTTAACTTGCTTATTCCCAGTGCGCCAGAGCAGACGCACTGTCTGGACCTTTGCGTCAGAATTAATTGATGGCCCGATGGAGCAGCACTGGTACCCTCACTGAATTTCTCTGAAGCTCATCTCAGATAAAACAGAGGCACTTTATTAACTCGGTTTTACACAAATTGTTCTAAAAGCCCAATGCGGAATTAGTGCTCTGATCAGATTTTTTTTTCTGACCGTCTATTTACATCCACTTATGCTATTGGAACAATTGACAGGCTAAATCCGTGGTAAACAATTACACAGAATCAGAATCAGAAATGATAAAACCAGGCAGTGGCAACACGTCGCGGAAGCCAACATTACACGCCATTTATTTTGACCAACTCGGGTTTGGCTCCCACTAAGCAACTGCGTGAATGTTTGGCCAAACATGTTGTCCATCATTCACATGACGTCAGCTGCGATAGGCTCTTGCTTGCTCGTGACCTTGAACAGGTTAACCAATGGAGAAAATGGATGACCCCTTACAGCTTTTGCTGCACTTTTGCTATTCTGCAGGCACATTATTCGGGTACATGTCACCAAGTCAGTCCGTTTGTATCCCATCAAACAGCTCCCAATTGCAGGCTATGTTTGATCAATTGGTCATATTGGCAAATAAATCAATAGCCGCAGATATTTATCAACGTGATTGAAACCTGATTCGGAATTGACAATTTCTGATTCTATGCGTAAATTATTTCTTTCAACTCATTCACTACCAGCTCAGGTAAAGTGAATGCACTTTTCGACGTCTATACCCGTCAATGGCAGTGAATGTTAAACATCTAAGTGGGCAAGATGGGAGGAAAAAAAATTGAGATGGTGCTTATCCTCACTCGCGTTGCAAGTGTGCTGGAGCCTATCCCAGCCGACTTCGGGCGAGAGGCGGAGTAAAGCCCGGACGGGTCACATTGCACATTTAAACAAACAGAGAAAAAGCGAGCATTCACATTCACACCAAAGGACAATTTTGAGGAAAACCTACACAAGTCCCGGCGAACATGCAAACTCCACAAAGTCCGGAGTCGAAACCCCAACCGTAGTGCCGCAAAACAATTTAAAAGGAAAGTAAAAAGTACACCACTGTATAATTATGGTTATTGGAAAGGAATCTAAAAAAATAAAATAAAAATTTGGTCCAAATGTAACAACCTACCAAGAGTCAATTCTCCGAGTCACGTTTGCAGGGGATAAATACTCCTTGGGGTGTTTACGCAACCCTGCCAACTCTTACAAAACTGCTGCACACGTCTGATCCTGCTTGCCGTAAATAAAACATCTGACGTTCCTGGCATCCTGACGCCCCCCCAACTGCCACCGACTTTCAGACAAATGATATTGATCTCGGATCACCCGGCAGATGACAAGAGATGTCTCAATTGTACGTCCACGTGACGTTGTGTGCGGGAGCTCTGGAAAAAAACTAAGTGCTGTGCCGTGTGGCTTCCTGCAAATCATTTTAGCTCACGCTGGCTGGAGAACATCAAGAGAGATAAAAAGCGCAAGCAGGGACACAAGGCAGAGCGCGTTTACCCTGAAGAAGAAGAGGGTGGCTAAAAATACCCCAGCAAGGTGGACTCACTGGCCTAATATGGCAACACAGGCCCAAGCTGCCGGTGACAGCGTTTGCATTTGCAGACGGAGCCGCGTCATGCACGAGGAGAGACGATGAACAATAGTAGCGCATTTTCTCTCGATTGAAAGTTTCCTCAATCTCGCTCGGCCTGTGATGTCGTTTGGTGTCAGATTTGGAACTATGACTGGGTTGCCATGGTAATCACCACTGCGATGAGTGATGGCAGGGCTCTGGCAGGCCTGTCGCGAAAGTCAGACAATGGAGGTCTGATCCTCTTTTGTGCTGAAGCACAATCTTGAACGTTCTCTCGTTATCATCAGAGTATCCTTTATCTTTATCTTTTTGATTGTTTATTTTAAGCACTTCTCTGTATTTAGACCTGCGTGTGTATGTCAACATACACACACACATCTCAAGCATTAAAAAAATAATAGTCATAATACCGTATTTTCCGCTTCTTTTTTCCTCGATTTTGAACTATGCAGCTAATCCAACGGTGCGTCTTTTCTGTGGATTTTTCTTTCACCAGTAGGGGGCGCTCTATAGTTCAGAAAATACACTAAATACATTTCGATTTTTTTCTCTCGCTTGGGTCTGTTCTGTTTTAATGAGCAAAGTTGTTGCCGTGTTAAAAGGCACTGTTTTAACAATCTGTTTATGTATTCCCCCCCCCCCCCAAAAAAAATTGCTGCAGCTTATATACGGGTGCGCCTTATGGTCCAGAAAATACGGTACTCGTAAATCACACCAATGGTCACAAGGTAGACATTTACCTTCTGCAGGGCCATTGTCCGCTTCATTCAGCCTCATTTGGCCTGCATCACATTCAGTCTTTGTGGTTTCATCCTCCACCAGGATGGCCGGAATGGCCACTTTCTCGGCCTTCCTCCTCTTTAGAAGCGGGCTGACGGAAGGTGTGGGTGATGGGCTGAGCCGAGGAGGCTGAGGTGGATACTGTGACTCGGATCCCCTCACTGTGACCGGCGACTGTCTTTTCCCCGTTGGACTGGGGGATCTGTCCTTTTCCTCACTGAAAGGAGATTGGTGTTGTGCTGAGGCGATAACCAGAGTGTTTGGAGATTGCCGTGTGCTTTTCCTGCATTTAAACACAAAAAGTATGGCGTCATTTTACAGTTGAAGCCTTCTCTTGAACGCATTCATCGGAAGAGATTATTCCCTCCAAACCTGGCGTGTGTGGTCTTTGTGGCTGTTGGCAATGGTTGCCCTGGCAACTGGTGAACTAGTGCTGTCTCCATGGTAACGCTAATATTCCCCATTCTTCCTTGTGGCGCGTAATGCTCTGGGTGTGTCTTTGGGTTCGGCTTGGCTTTTTCCGGAGCTTTAGTTAAGATTTGTGGTCTACCCACCTCCCTTGCCTGTGCTCCCTTCATTGCTCGCTCCCCAGCCTCCAGCTTTTTAGCGACTTGCGGGCCAATGGGCTCGAGCTTGCCTGTCACCAGCTGCTCAGTCGAATATGCCTTTCTCATGCTTACGCCCCCAACAAGCTTTCTGATCCTTTCCAGTTCGTCACTGAACTTATTTTGGTAGCCCTGCACCCTCTGTGAGTAGCTCATCTTGTCCTCCAAAGAGGAGGCACGTTGCTTGAAGCCTGCTCGCTTTTCTGTGGCGTCATTGCTCTTTCCGTAGTAATTCAACTCTGAGACGGATCCAACGGCTGGCAGAGCCGCACTCGCCCTTCGCTCTTCAAAAGCTTTGATCTTGTCAGAGCACTTGGGCCCTGCACGAGCCTGTTTGGTCGCCCCCTTGTCATCAACACCGGCTCCCTGCTCTGTCTTAGGCTGAGAAAGTTGATCGAGCGGTCTGTGCTCATCCTGGTCTTGGTTCAGGGCTTCCGGGTGGGTTGTGTATGGGACGGGAGGTGTCTGAGGAGAGCTCGAGGGTGCAGAGGGGAAACCCCATTGTGATTCTTCATCACTCTGAATCCTGGAGGGATGAGGATTGAAGGGTAATGAGGCGTGAAGTTAGAGCTCCTGTAGATTTGCCAGAAGCAAATGTCTGTCCATGTCATTTTGTCTTAATATGCAGTTGTTCTGCTCCAGGAGACAACAAATAAGTGCAGATGGCACACTCATAAAAATACAACTTGCCACATGTAATATCAAAATGGAGTGAAGTGAGGGGAAAAAGTACGTTTTCAGTGACAACAACCCCCCCAAAACGTCATGCCTAAAAGAGAGTCCCCGCGATTAGAAATGTGTGTTCATGCTAATATTAAAACTGGATCAAGGTCAGCATCCGACGCATGCCACTGCAAGCGTAAAAAGTGTTCATCCAAAAGGTGAGACTCCAGAAAACGTGCAGCAGGTACACTCACAGTGCAATAATAAATATGGCGGGGCCGTTGTGACGGGAAAGAGTTAGATGCTCCCACAGCAACATCAAGTCAAAGGAAAGTGTGGCACCAAAACAAAGAGTCGATGAAAGAACATAATCCACAGTAAATGCTGACGTGGAGATTTTATGTATGACGTCTTGGCTTGAGCGTCTTTTTTAAATTTGGGGTTGCGGATCGTTTGGACTCTCCTACAAGGGCATGGAGAAAGTTCTCCCCCGGTAGAGGCTGAACATGCTGCCGTAGTAGTCGCTGCCGACAGAAACACTTTCCTCTGACCCCTGAACGGGCCGTGCCAGGTTAGCGTGAGACGCCCGGATCAGCGGCTCGACACCCAGGTGGCGGACGGGCAGGGGGCCCTCCGCAGGACCGCTGCCGAGAGCTTGCCTGCATGGGTTTGCGGGGTCCATGTTGGGCCCTGGAGGACGGGAGCCCAGCGTCCGGAGCTCTCGTTCCACCACGGGGTCATAGGAGCCCGGAAGGGTAGCTCGGCGATCGGAAGCATCGGGGTTGTATTCCATCATCCGATCTCCCTCACCTAGATGGACCAAAAGATGATGTGGTTGTCACATGAATGCTGGATTTACGCTACGTTGATAATCACCATCATTTTCACAAACATGGACCCTTTCAAAATAATAGGAACGGCAAGATTTATTGCGTTGTTTTTGTTGTATTCTGAAGACATTTGGGTTTCCTTCCTGCAGCCTCTTTCACTTCTTATTTGTGTGGCGGACTGCCTTCAGTCTTTTCTTCAGAAATGCATGCTCTATTGGGTTAAGGTCTGGTGATTGACTTGACCCGTCTATGTAAGACCTTCCACCAACTTCCTCCCCTCAATGTTGTGTTGTCAGTGTGTTTTGGGTCTTGTTGCATGATGAAGCTTCTTCTGAGTTGTTTGGATGCATTTTTCTGTGACTTGCCAGACAAAATGGTTCTGCTGTGACCATCTACGTCTAAAGGTAAATAGCATCAAATAAAAGCTGCAATTATGAACTTTCGTCCCATATTCATCTTTTGATCTTGGACCCAAATGTCTTTAGTATAAAACGAAAACAAAGCAATTGAGATTGAATTTGCCTTTCGAATACATTTGGAGGGGACTGCATTAAAGGTTTGTTTTAAGCCCATTTTTTTAAATTGACAAAAGTGCGACCAATTTCAAGTTTTGTTGGTCATTGCAAAGTGATATAGTGTCCTCTGGAAAAATTCCGCGGTAGAGATCAATGGACGAATGGGATCAATGAAACATTATTTACTGTTACCGTACTGGAATCATTTCATTTTTTTCGAAACATGCACTTCTTGCGTTCATGCTGCGTGCTGCGGAGGCGCCTGCAAGCTAGTCCTTGAAGAGAACAAAATGATGGATCACCTCCTCCCACACCCATTGCATATTCTCTTTCTATTCTTCCAGTTTGGTTTCTCTTGGGGACGTGTGGGGTGCACTCGCCAACGCCGAAGCTCGCAAAGCACCAACGCCGAGCGCAAGTGAGGGAAGTGTCCTTGTGGTGGAGGAGGAGGAGAAGGGCGTCAATATTTTGGGATCTAAATTCAGACATGCTGTTGCCGGGGTTTGGAGGAATGTGAGAGCAGGCAGCTTCAGTTCAATCGAACATTTGAGTGATTTGTTTGAGCCCGTGAGCAAGTACAAAAACTACTGTGTTTCTACTCTAGAAAATAAATGAAAAAATTGTTTAAGAAGATGTGGGGCAGAGATGCTCATTTCTGTTGGGTTGCTTTTGTTTGTTATTTTCATGTCAATGATTTATTTGTATAATGTAATACATATATGCTAATGTAAGATTCGGAATTTAGTCAGAATTTACACCGAGAAATATTAGTTTTAACAAAAAAAATTAATTCAAAATTCATATATTTAAGGTAATTTGTTTAAATATATGACTTACTTTTATATTTGCAGAATGATTACAAAATCATTTATACATTTTGAGTTCACGTGTTTAATCTGTTACACTCATTCACTCGTGTCTGTCTTAATTCTGCTCGCTCCTGATTGGTTAGTTGGAGTCAGGTGGGAGGGTTTTGTCAAGAAGTGATTTTAATGAGTAGAAGCGTTGCTAAAAAAGAATTCTATCACCATCCCTTTCTCTCATTTTATGACGAGTGTTGCATTAACCACCAACGAACCTTCATGTTACACTATTATCACACTTGCAAGCATTTGCATAATTTATCTTATTAATTTATAATTTCACGCCTCAATAACATTTGCAAAGGTGATTGTTTTATAATTCATATAAATTTTTAACATGGCCCTTTTGGTGACTTGCTTTCGGTTTTCCTTTGCCTTATTTAGTTTTTTCTTCATCAACTCTTCTGCCATGCAACAACTATAATTTCATTTAGATGTATTGTATGTTTGCCTTTTTCTTAATATAGTATAGAAAATAAGAAAACAATTCAATCTCCAAAGTACCTTTGACTTTTTCTGTCTTCATGTTTGTGTTCAACACAACCCGTCACGTTTATTTACTGTTAAACGTCAGCATGAGTACCTAAAGGGCCTCCCCGGGCGGTCTTGTCTTGGTGTCTGCCAAGCCCTCCTTTGGGTTCCATCTGGGGCTCAGTGGTCTCATCCTCTGTGGTCTCAGAGTCTGGAATGAAAATAAGAAAAAAAAAAAAGCATAAATGATGTGTTAGGCGAGAAGTGGATGTGGGGGACAAAGAGGGTTAAAGACAGGATGTGTGACAAGAATCCTGCTAAGGCACATATCAATCCATTTAAAAAACAAAACAAAATTCAAACAAAATAAAAATCTGAGACACACAAAAGATCTGGTGTATGGACAGCAAAACAACCAAATGACATAAACGAGAACATCAAAAGATTTCTGAGATCCACCAGAAACCACATTTGCGGTTGAAATGACATCACCACAACAAAGAGATTAAACCACGAAGGAAGGAAAAAAAAACAAAAAAAAAACAGGCGGGTGATGAATCAAAAGAGTCAGGTTTACCGTAGCTTTGCTTTCGGCAGGAGCGGAAAACTTCGCTTCCGTAGTGGCAGCAAGAGAGGGCAGACGGGAGAGCACCGTTACTATGGAAACCAGCATCCCTCTCACCCACACGACCGATCCTCTTCGTACCCATTCGAGGTTTAAAATCAGCGGTTGGCCCGACACAAATGTTTAGTGGTCACAGCGCTTGGCCGCACCTCATTGCGCCGCGCACCATCAAGCCAGATCCTGATTAGATAATTCCAGCAGGTCGGCCTAATGGTAGGAAAGCCGTTGCAAGATCAACAATCAGCATTAAATGAATCCCCACATCAGTGTCTATTTTTTTGTTTCTTTTTGCTCGCAATATGTAGATCCACTCAGCTGCATCAAATTAGGCTTAAGAGCTTAAAACCCCGGCACGGAAGTCAGAACCATCATGAAGCAAGAGAAACTGAACAAAAGTCAGCACAAAACATCCCAAAGGGACCAAACAACGTTCACGCTCGGGTTTGATGCAGAAGCTAAATTGCAAAGTTATTGCATCGTGGGGGTGGATGTCCACTCATTGGAGCCACTCTTGTTGGTGGCCACTTAAAAGCAGACGCAGACACCGTTCACTTGCAAAAGTCATTCATGGGAGGATTCCGAGGCTGCTTGACAAATTTCAAAGAGAATGTGAGAAAATCTCAGAATGACAACACACCATGCGTGAATCTGCCAAATGTCCGTGTGGAATGGCCGCTTCTCTGCAACAAGACAGAGAACAAGCATTATTCACAAGTCACAAACATTATCTTGGTCAGGATTTTAAGGTAAAAAAAAAAAAAAAGTTGTCAGGATACAGAAATGCGAAGCGACTAACCACTGACCTCAACTGAAAACGATGACAAAAACATGTTGTTGTTTTTTTGCTTTTTCTAATTAAATTATTTGATTGGACCCACTTGGATGTCATAAACAGAGAGAAGATTGTAAGACTGCCTCGTAGCCATGTTTGAAGGGAACAAATGGGAACCAAACCGCCACCGGCAGGTTTATGGAAGGCTTTTTACACAATTTTTGTTTGGGTTCTCCTTGAGAAATTTTGCAAAAAATTCGATCTTGACGGCTTTTCTTTTAACCTTTGGCACTTACTTTCATATTTTTAAAAAAGAAACCATTTTCTTAATTTGAGGTATTGTGAAGCTCAATTTGCTCTCTGTTTGTCTTTAAAGGAGGACAAGATCCAAGATGGCCCATTTTTCACGAACAAGCTCAGTTTATATATTTTTGGATCAGGAACCTGAAATCAGTTGTCATTTTCTTTTTTATCGATTCATTTGGGAGAAATTAGGAAATAAGTGACGACTTCAAAATTTGTGCCCGCTGTCAGCCGCCGTCTGCCTCCTGAGAGTTGACACGACTTTAGCGTAGCTAAAAGTCCGAAATATAACCAGTCGGGGTTCGTGTGCGCATTCTTGCTCTTGTCCGCTTCACCCTGCGTAAGTGGAGAAGCGATCGGCACGGTATTTTAGATTTTGTGACGTTTGAAATTGATAAATCCAAACTATTGTGCAGAACGCTTTTAAACTTTCACAGGTTGACGTGGACAAGAGTAGTAATGTGCATTAGCATTTTGGCGGCGATCAATTTTTAGTTTTTAGTTTTAGTCAACAGAATTGACAATTCGAGCGATGTTATCTCGCTTGCCTCCTTGCTGCGACGTAGACGCTGAAGCCAGAAAAAAAAATGACAAGTCGAGCTCCAAAAGGGGGGCGTGCCAATTTGTCGTAAGTAAACTCGCCTTTTGGAATTTCTCAAAGCAATTAAGATCTTTATTTCGACTGACACTTCAGACACTCAAACGACGGCGGTTGAGGCTAAACTTGTCCTTGAGGCCAATAACTCAGTTTTGTCAATCACTCGGCGTTGGCCAAATGACATTGACACTTTTGAGGTGGCATCAAAGATGGCTCAAGCTTTTCCCACCTGCATGAGCAGATAACGGCTTAGTGACATCCTATAAGCGTCAACACATTTCGGTTTTATGCTCATCTGTGGCCGGTGATTGTTTTCATTAGTGTGTGCGTAAGCAGGACACGATCTGTCAATCAGAACCATGGAGAGCAACCCAACATGACTCAGAGGAATGAATGGAAAGTAACAAAAGCACGCCCCCACGACCCCCCCCCCCCAAAAAAGACCAATTCCCTCTCCACATTCCCTTCGTGCTCCCATTGGCTGAGTATATATTTTTTTTTTCCCATGTGGCAACTGTTGCCTGGCGGCTTGTCGTGACCGCCAGATGTGCAGGAAGCAGGTACAACTATCTGCGTTTCTAGAAAACAGAACCGCACTGTCCCAAACAATGGACAAACAAAGAGTCTTGGAATCAACACAGCATCCTGGCTTTTCTGTGAGCGACTATTGAGCGTAGCCTACTGACACACTTTTAGCCTCTTTTAGGATGTCACAAATGCCATATAGAACCATTCCTGATATTCTGGCTCAGGGCACGTCTGAAATTAATTCTTGGTAACGATGACAAAAACAGATTCACCTTTGTGTACTTGTTTTGGGAAATTAACCCGCACGTATGCCACTAATAAACTCAATTGTGTCCCATTGTTAGGTTAAAGGAGAGGTAAGACATCCTCAAAGGATAAAATGGAAAATAATCTCACCAACATCAGCAACATCAACAAGTACAACAAGTCTGATTTACCTGAAACCTCTTCTTGGACCAGATTTTCTTCATCCTGTTTCCTGTCTGACGGACAAGATTACCTGTAGCATCCACACGCTTGCACTAAGCTAGAGCACCAAGGGCGTGGCGTGGGACGTCAAACACACAAAATGGGGATTCAGCAGTGTTTAGGCGTCCGTGTGGCGTCGAGGTAATGGTGACAAGGGGAGCCGGAGGGAGGAGGAGGCGGGGAGGAAAGAACCAGACTGAGGCGTCTTTGTGTTTGAGCGTATCCGAGCGCCGATGTGAGCAGCAGCAGCATCCCGCTCTGACTCCGCACACTCCCCGCCGCTACGCCTTGACGGCGAGTGCAGAAACGCAAGAGGAGGAGGAGGCAGGCAAGCAGATGGGCCACGTTGGAGGAGGGAAGATGCGAAAACAAAAGGGGAGAGAAAGAGGAAGGGGCAGCGAGTGACTGATGAAGGAGAAGGAATTGAGGGAGATAGCGACATGCCGGGATGGAAAAAGACGAACACGGGTCACAAATGGGAATGAAAGGATTGTAATTTACTCGTCTTTGGTTTATTTCTCGGCTGCCTCGCAGCACATTGTATATTTTTATAATAATAATTATAGTATAATTTCCGCATTGTTATTTATTTTTTTTACTTTAACTTTCTATTAAGTATGCCACAAAGATGATTTGTTACATCTCAGCTAGATTACTGTAATGCAGGGGTGGGCAAACATATTGATTGGCGGGCCACAATGGGTTCTAAAATTTGACAAAGGGGCCGGACCAGAAGCAGATGGTTGGAGTGTTTTTGTCACCTTACTTCATCTGAGAAAAAAAATACATTTAATTTTAAAAGAAAGTGAAGAAAAGCTAAAAAAATAAAACGTTAACAAGGTTTATTCATTTAATATTTTTTCAAATTCGGCGGATTAAAACATTTCACGGGCCGCATGTGGCCCCCGGGCTGTAGTTTGCCCACGCCTGCTGTTATGTTTTTTACTTTGGAGCCAGCCAGTCCTCCTTCAAGCGCCTCCAGTTGCTCCTAAATGCTGCTGCTCGCCTTTTAATCGAAGCTCAGAAGAGGGATCACAAAACCCCAATCTTGGCCTCTCTTCACTGGCTCCCAGTGAAAACGAGAGTTAATTTTAAGATACTTCTGATTGTCTTCTAATCTTTAAATGGCCTCGGTCCAGTGTACCTCTTCAAGCTCCTCCACCCCTATGCACCTGCCCATGGGAGTTATTTTATAACTTGGCACATTTTTACCATTACAGCTTGCAGTTGGCTAGCTAACTATTCTTCCAATTGGAAACTACTAATCTGATCTACTAATCTACTCCGGAGGCCACAATTTACACAACACTCATTGGTTGACTTGCTTTGAAGAGTCTCTTATATGTGAAACACCAAAACCACCAAGCAAGGAGGCGACACCGTGGAGGACTGAGCTTCCAGAAGCCTGTTAGCTTCCAAGCTAGCTGCCTCTCGTCAGGTCATGGAAAGGCTCATGACAGTTGACAGTTAGGCGGGTGTGGAGTCAGCGCATTCAAATGAGACGCCTGTTGCGTTCGAGAGCAAAAACAATCGCTTGATTTTTCAAAATTCTGAAGCTTCATTTTATATGGTTGGCGATTTTGGATCATTTAAATTTTGCAGGTTTGTTCAAAATACTCCTCTCTGTGTCTTCAAATTTACCAGCACTCGTCTTTCCACCTTGAAAGCCAGGATGGCCGAGTGGTCTAAGGCGCCGCGTTCAGGACCCAGTCTCCCCAGGAGGCCTGGGTTTGAATCTCGAATTTCCCCATTGTGGGACTAATAAAGGGAATATTATTATTATTATTACATTTTTCCCGCTATTCTTGCCGCCCCCCCCATACATTCTTCCCTCCATGCCTCCCCCTTGCACACCCGACTTAATTGTCCTTTCAGACACATCTGTGCTTTCCACACCTCCTCTGCCTTCATCAAATGAGTCTAAAAATAATCTCTAGCCACAGAGGCTCCTCTATTTCAAAGCGGTGGGCTTTCCGACGCTGATAAATCAGGAATGTTGCCGTTTACGCCGCTATTCAAACACAATTAATGCGTGAGATGTACTCTTCTTGTGAATCTGGAGTGACTCAACCTACGACCTTGCAACACGACGTCTGGTCTCGATGAATTCTGTGACTATGAGAGTGGTCTTGGATTGTACCTTCACCCCCCCCCCCCTCAATCTCCTGCTCTGTCCATCAGCGCTGGGAGGCGGTGGAGAGTGCAGCAATCGATGCGAGCGCTTTATGCGTGATACGGGCTACACCCCCAAGTAACAGCGCAAATGCTCCCGAATCAATACATGCATCATCGTACCGGCCCTTTCGGGCTCCCGTCCAATGAAAAGCTCGGTACACTCGCATTATGGATATTGTTTCGCCTCAAAAAGGCCTAATAGGAACAAACTTTTTACATCATTGCAGGCCAGATTAGCTGTTTGATTAGCTGAAAACAAAAAGACTTCACAGAAGGCCAATCAATCATGCGACAGATGCAGTTTTCACTAACGGGCAACGTGCAGGCATTCTGCTACATCAGCAGCATCTCTGAATCACCTTCTGCTTCGGGGACAATCACAAGGCCAGCTCTAGCGGCACAATGCGAAGGCCCGCCGTCGTGAAACGAGCAATCAAACAAAACTGAGCGGGGCATTTGAAAATTATTTACAGTCAGTGTCTGACTCACGCACGCTTGGTGACTTTCTGCAAAGGAAAAACTGTAAATGCTGGCGTTCTTATTGAGAAACAAGGTTTTGAGGCCGCTTGTGTTTTATTGAACTAAAAACAATATGGCGCCGTCGTCTAGGATAGTGCGCATTGCTCTGACTGCTATATTTGAACAAAAAGGACGAGAGTGAGGCTATTTGAACGGGCAATGATAGCCCCATTCAATGACAAGTTCTCTTGACGCTTTAATTTAGCCACAGGTTCATCCATCCATTCACTCTCTTATCTGCTTTTCCTCACAACGGTCGTGGGTGTTCTTTGCTACAGTGCCAAGAACGCAGCCACCCTGAGCAACCCGGATCAAACAATATTCATATGTTCTAGTGACGCTGGTTTGACATCGATAATAAATCGGGTCATTCGAATAAAAAGAAAACTGAATTGAGCAAGAAGGAACATGAAAAAGCGTTGACCTTGTGTAAGACAACATTCTTGTGTCACCTGATTCCATTTGCACAAAGCAGACGCCGAGGAGACTCATTTCAGCAGCGGCATGTCAATTTGAGTCACGTGGGCAGACACCCGATCGCACCATCTAATCCCGACTAAATCCCAGTGGGTCCCTGTGAACCGCCGGGGACAGGACACAAAGCCAGCGACACGCCGTAGGGAACGTCGCCCACGGATGTTGCCTCAGCTGCCACGTCACAAGGGGGAAGTCTAATTAACAGCGCGGTAAACCACGTTTCGGGAAGGTGAAGCGCCAAGCAGACTGAATCACACAAGACAAACGGGGTGGGCTGAAAATATATCTTGATGGAGAAAAAAAAAATACAAATTAGATGATCTGGCACTTTGTGTCATTTGATGAGCGCCTCAAAAGCGTGCCACACTTTTTTCTTCATCTCTGTCCATAGCGAGTCAAAACAATTATGAGAATCAACTGCAGCGTCATTTTTCAACTAGAATTGCAATGGCTCCCAAACAGAACATGTTATGGAAGGACAAGAACGGTAACTGCCCCACTCTCTAACCATAACCTGAGTCTGTAAACAAACACAATGCTGCTTAGCTTCTTGCTAGCCCACATTATGCCTGGCCATATGTTAAAAAGAAAAAGAAAATAAGATACATAATGAACCATGCTACACCTCAATCACGTATACAGGTAAGAAGAGTCATTGTTATAAGAACCATAACAGCAGTGGTGGGCGGTCAAGACCTTCTCTGCTGGTCTAACATAATCAAGAAATCATGACCATTTTTAGGATAATAATACTAATAATAATATAATTGAATTCATACATTATATATTTATATGAGATTTTTTGTCCAATCAGAATTCAGCGATCTTGTGTTGCTAGGCAGATTTCAGTATACACCGGCATGTTCTTTTTCACAGAGCCTTCAGATTTTTAGCTGTGGGCGTCTGTGCTGTGTGCGTCAACGGCTCTCGCAGTTGATAGACAGTTGCGATAGCCAATCAAATCATGAGTTGATTCAAGTGAGCCTTCTTGCTGGCCTTACGTTGAATGTGATGAATGCGACTTGTGATTGGAAACTCACTTGTGACGGGGCAGCGACATACCAAATCAACATACCAGAACACCAGAAAGTCGTAACTGGCGACAGTTCGAAAATCTAAAATATATTCTTACTTTTTTTTTTTAAACCATAATGGCCGAAAGAAGGGAAAAGTGTGGATTTAATTGCAGACACACTTGCGAGGCCATTTTCAAGATGGACCTTTCAAGAGAAGCTCTTTGGTGAGTCGAAGTGGTCCAACACTCAGTAGTGCATAGGTATCTCTCCCATTGTATTATTTCTCCAGCCGTGGTGTCACAAATGATATCATTTTGAGGTGAATTGATTCAAGTCGGACTAAGTAGGACTTCACAGAAGGCCTAGGTGGATCACGCACGGCCCATCACTGCATAACAGCGATGGAAACAACTTTCAGTCTCGAATTTCACCACGTTGCGTCAACATGAATGAGGAGGCCCACTCAGCATTTGACAAGAGAACTTCGCCCAAAAACAGAACAGGACCAAAAAACTTACATTGGTGCTTCTTGCTCCTTGGTCCACTGGTACAGTTACTCGCGCTCCTCAATGCCTTGCGAGCATCAAGCAGTTCCCTCCTCAGCATGCCCCCCCCCCTCCCCACGAACGTACACACAGTAAAGCCCACTAGAACTTCCCCCGTGAGTCCACCGTGACCATAGCACTCTCAACGACTCTTCAGCCCATTGCCCGTTCTCCTCCTGTACGCTCCTTGTCCACCCAAACTTTGATTCCGGCTGTCTGCAGTCGCACTGGACTTTCCCTCTTGCACCCCCCCGATGGCACAGAACCAACCCCCTCCTACCCCAGCAAGAGTTTTGACACACTGCGTCCTCTGCCGTTCTCCGATGGCTTGTTTTGTTTAAGCCGGGGCGGTGAGCACTCTGAAATTCTAGCAGGTGGAATTTGCTGATGAATCCGCCGCTCACACTTCTCCGACTACAATGATGAACTTCATGGTGGTGAGAACGAGGATAACGTTACATACCCGTGGACGTTTGTAAGGCGGATGGTCTTTGGAGACTGGAGTGAAAAATTGGTGACCATGCCTCGTAGGCTTACTTACATTCTAAAAAAACACGTGCGTCAAATATAACCCAATTTTAGGACAAAAATGGACCGAACCACTAATTGGGTCAATTTGACCCACTTTCTTGTACTAAACAGTCATTTTTATTTTTCGAGAGCATGGACAAAACTGCCCAGAAAGTTGGATCAAATTGACCCAAGTAGTGGATCGGTCCGTTTTTGACCCCAAATGATTTTAGTTTCTAAAGTGAAAATATTAATGTTTAAAAAAAAAAAAAACTCCCGATCCAATCTGGGAATCAATCTAAACATGCTTGTCATATATGTTTAACCATCTCTCATACGATGCCAAAATTCTGTGAGGCATGTCTACATCTTGGTCAAATAAATGGGAAAGAACGTTGACACAATGAAGATTGTGGAGGAATTGTTTTGAGAATTTGGAATGTGGGAGGAAACGGGAGTACCCGCAGAAAATCCACACGGGCACGGGGAGAACATGCAAAGTCCACACAGGAAGGCCGGAGCCGGAATCAAACCCACGACCTCTGCACTGTGAGGCCATTGTGCTTGTTAGATTATGTAACTAAAATTCAATGCTTCACCCGCACATTTCTACATTTCAAGAGGTAGCTAATGATTTACTCACAGACACCCAAAAAATCTGCATATTATATATATATATATATATATATATATATATATATATATACGTAATTAAAAAGTAACTTTTTAAATTAAATTTTCCATTTTCTTTAGCTCATTCTTCGGTCTAAGGGGGATTGCGCATGATCCTAAACCTACTCTCTAAACCAAGTAAGACAACTCTTGTGGTGACTTGACACTCTGCAAACGAAACGGACTTAAATGCGACACACTCACGCTCGCGCACAACAACCAGGCTGCATATGACACCACGTGTGACGTCAGAATGTTCAGGGTCAACCTCATCCAACGTTCCGCTCATGGTTAAGAACAGAGGTGGCAAAAGAATTCCCACGCTGTACTCAAGGACATGTAAAGATATGGTAAAAGTAGACACTCGGAAATGTACTCAAGTACAAAAGTAAAACTCATTTATTACTATTTATAGTCAAAAACTGTTTTTATAGCCCATCTTGAGAACTTTTTTTTTTTTTTTTAAACCCAAAAGTTAGCAAGCAGATGATCCAAACCACATGTTCCGACAGCTTAGCTAACGTAAATAATGCAGGGTGAATTTTGTGGAGAAAGGAATTGAAAAAATAAAATTCACCTAAAAAAGTGCAACAAGTTATTTCCACAGTGCGACCTCAGTTTGAGCTCATCTGCGAATTTGTCTCACGTGACAACAAGAGTGAGAAAGGTTGCATTTGACGTTATTTTGGGGGGTATAAAGCGCCTCCCGGTGTTTAGAGTATAGCTAATACCGCTTTTAATAACGCGGAGATTCGTGGTTATTCGTCTGAAGCGGCTTATAATTATTTTATGGAAAAGGACGGCGGAATGGTGATGGACGGGTCCCTAGGTTGCGGACGCAAAACGGACTGACAAATTACGGTAAAGTCGCAACGTTTATTGGATTCAAAGGCCATAATCTGGCCGGTCTACTCTGAAAGCAGCCATTAAAATTTGCCACATTCCCAGCAAACACTCACGGTGGCGAATACACATTTCGAGGCCGTTGGCTTTGCTTTCACGGCGCTGAACGTGATTGAGTGTGACAGCATCACTCCTTGACCACGGTGCTGCTATAATTAGCAATGATGTCGGCCGGTGCAATCGGAGACGCCAACACACATCAGAGCTCTGCCCCCCCCCCCCCAAGTCAGCGAGGCACATACCGTGCCGGAAATAACTACGGCAGAGTGGAGGGGGCGCTAGAGAAATGTGACCCAAAACGTAGGACCTGGATGACACGTAGCGGAATGAAATTTTTCACTGAATGACTTTTAAAAAGCAAATGCCACATTTATAATTCCATCATGAGGATCTCAACACAGAGTGACGAGCTTTTTGCCTAACCAGTAAACAGACTAAGCAATGAGCACATGCGCAGGATCATTTATCTCTCACATGCTTGTGAATTCTCACCAACTAATTTTGGTGATGCAACTAGGCCATAGATGCTTTGGGATAAGCACGAAAAAAAACGGACAGACTCAAGCCTTGACGCTTTAATCCGCCACGTCTCAAAAATACTTTGAAAGGGTCAATATAGCTGAACACACACCTGCCACCAATTAAAGTGCCCCTGATTAACCCTAAATCCATTTCGGATGTTCTAGTTAGCTTTGCCGGACGTCATTTTTGCTTCCCATCGAAGCGTGGAGGTTGCCGTGCTAACATTGGCTACGTTTACGGGGAGAAAAAACTTGATAATCTATGTATGTGCCCTGGAAACGTATATATTTTTGCATAGTTTCCCACTTTATCGTTTAAGATTATCAAACAAATAGTAAATATCAGACAAAGACAACCCAAGTAAAAATGAGATGCAGTTTTTAAACCGTAATCGTATTTCTTACGGGGTAACAAACAATATTCAACGCTACCCAAATGCCTTTCAGCTTGAGGTCACAAACCCATGGCCGAACATTCTCCCTCAGGATTTTCTGTTAAGCAGCAGAATTCATGGTTCCATCACGCACATGAAAATGTCCAGGTCCTTAAGCAGCAAAGCAGCCCCAGACCATCACACTACCACCATCATGTTGGTCGTGTGATCATTGTTGTTTTTAGAAATGCTGCACACATTTACGGCAGATTTAACAAGACACAGAACCTTCCAAAAAGGTCAACTTTCATCTCACCTGTTCAAGTCTCATTCTGATTTATTTTTTTTGTAAAAGTAAGACATGCCTTGTGTTCATTTTGGTCAGCAGTGGTTTTCCCCTTCAAATTGTGCCATGAATGCTGTTTTTTCCGCAGTCTTTTCCTTTTTGTTGACTCGTGAACTCTGCCCCTAACTAAGGCGTGGGATGCCTAAAGTTCTTTTGATTTTTTTCCCCCTGCATTCCTTTATGATCTCCAAAGCCACTCAGCGCTGTTCCACGTTTTTTCAATTTGTAGATAATGATTCTCAGCGTGCTTCACTACGACCTCGAGCACGTAATGGCTTTGTAATCCTTTCTCAATTCATAGATGTCAATTTTTTTTTTTTTTCCATCCATTCCTAAAATTCTTTGGATCGTAGCATTTTGTCACGGATTTTTGTTTCGAGCTTTTGGCTGACTTCATTTTGTCTGACAGGTTCTAATTATCTTGATCGAACTGGTCTGGGGGTAATCAGGCCTGGGTGTTGTGAAAATTAAATCAGCTTTGCAGCAAAATGTTACAATAATTTATGATTTAGCAAGGATGGGGAGTTCACACCGAGCCAGGTAGCTTCAAATAAGGGGGCAAATTCTTTTGCATGATATTGCACATCGACAGAGAGTGATTCTAGAAGCTGTTACCTTCTCCAAGGTCCATAATGGCGAGGATGGCACTGCAGCTGGCCTCCCCCAGCTCATTGGCAGCCACGCAAGTGTACAAGCCGGCATCCCGCGTCCGGCAGTCCCGTATCCACAACCCTCCTGAGTCCTGGGCTTCCGTGGGAGGCAGCAGTGTGTCGTTGTGGTACCAGGTGAGCGACGGTCTGGGGAATCCTGTCACCGACACCCTCAGGCGGATATCACAGCCCGTTCCCACCGCAGCCTTGCGAAGCTTGCGGACAAAAACTGGTGGCGTGGGCTCCTGGTCGGGGACGACGTGATCTTTCAATCGGGAAGTTTTGGTCATGTGGGGAGAGCTGTTTCGACAAGTACGAAATGCTCCACCGTCAGACATCTCGGATTCCATACAAACTCGGGATCAGGCCGAACGTTATATCAGGAAGGCACTTGTTGCAGGCCTCATGCCAAATACTCTCTCAGCTCTCACACCTTTGGACACGCCGATGATGACCCGGCAGGAGACTGAAACATATAAAGTACAGTCCAATTTGACCTCATCAGAAAGTTCTCTTTTATAAGTGAGCTACTCGGCCGCCATCTTGGTTTCATCTGCGTACGTCAGCCTCATGATTAAATGAACAGAATGGTGACCTTTCAAGGTCAAGTACAAGCACTTTGAAAATGAATTTGATTTTCAAACTTACAGCTGTTGAAAACTGCACATTTACACAGGGCAACGTATGTTTGTGTGTCTGACTGCATAGTTGCACATGCAGAACTGTCCTAAATTACATCGATGCATGTGCTGTGTTGTTTAATTCCTCCACCTAACAAGCAACTAGTCAGTGAGCAATCATTTTGATCCCTTTTCAAAAAACGCAACATGCACTTAAATATAACATTTAAAAAAAAAAATCTTGCACTGCTGGTTAGCCTGAAGGAACAGCGAATGACCCATTTTTGCATCGAGTGACCCCCCCCAAGCTGAGACTTAAAAAATAAATAAATAAAATCTTCCAATTTAAAATCTTCTAGAATAACCACAAACCACAACTCTACACACCTGACTTTGCCTTGAAAGCCAACAGGAATTTTTGGGACATCCCCGCCAAGCCTGGGTTAAAGTAACAAGATCCATGGAGGGAAATAGTACATCTCTGCGTGTCCTTCTGCAGGTGTGAGTCCAGCCTGGATCACGGAGCATTAGCAGCCGTCAACATCGCCCCTTTTCAGGACTTTGACTCCCCCCCTCTGTCGGGTGACAGAGAGGGAGGGAACGAGATCCGACATGGAGTGTCCAAGCGCCCCAACTTCCTGGTCTTTGTCAATATAGATCGTCTTAAAAACCCTTGCGAGCTTTTGAGCAATTATGTTGTTCCCCTCCTTTCTTTCGCCACCCCCCGTGTAAATGTCTCCGCTTTGGAGCGACAGCTGCTCGGCCACTGATAGGTCACACTTGTCAGCCCGCCACATTTGACCTGCACACGCACACACACTAAGGTTAGGACGCTCTACATTCATTTAAGTTGTGTCTAGAAAATTATTTGCAACCACATCTCAAGAAATTAGCTCTAGCTTGTGTCAACACCCCGTTCAAACACTGACAAACACCCCCCCCACACACACACACAGGCCTTTAGATAATGCTATCAAATCAATTGCCATAAATAGAAAGTCCAAGAATATAGACGGCCGTTTGTAGTGCAACTTTAATTGACGGGTGATCCACGACATAATAAAGGAAGTGGAACAATGAAGTAACTGTAACTGCACAGCGGAAACATCTGCACTTCTTAGCACTGTGTATACTCGTGATGCAGTTTGTTTGGAAAGAACAACTGAGGTTCCAAGAATTTTTTTATATTTATGTGGAAAGTGAACAAACGGCAAACGGCTAACAAATGGCTTTACAGTTTGCAGCCGCTATTCAAACATTGAGGAGAATGGAACTTGTTGATTTCAGCGTCCTCTAGTGGCCAAATGGACTACAACCACTTGATTGGCTGCCACTCTTCAGTGAAGTTGTCATCGTGTAGTATACTCATAAAAGTTTCCCACCGTTTGGACATGAAAACCAAATCCGCCGCCACATCAATGGCATTATACAACAAAACACCACTCTGTCCAGTTGTAAAGGATGGCACATTTAAGTGGAATAGGGAAATATCAACACAAGACACTGGACGCCTTTAAACCTTCGCTGCTGCGATTTTCCCCTAACACTGTTTGTTGGAGCCAAATTGTTTTATTTTAGATTCGGTTCAATTTGATATTATATTAAACTCACTGTATATATTGTAATTCCGGCAAATGGGTTATTTGGAATGATTGCTCCCCCTATGTGTTGTTAATGGGATAGCAGGCAGATGGATTGTTCACTGATTGACGTGCACGTAATCAGGTGTGTTTAAATCGACGTCTAACAGGCAACTCAAAGTAGGGGGAAGGGGTGCTATAAACAGACAGGGCGATATTATAGTTACACTAAAACATAGAGTGAGTTTTAGTCATTTTCCAAGCTATAATTCATTTGGAATTGTGAGTAATTTGTTTGGACCACAGTCAACAGCTATTGGATTTTTATTTTTTTTAACAAACGACTTTTCTACTGATTGCTGAAAAATGCGTCCGAAAACGTTTAACCCCTGATTGGGCGGCTAGTGGTTGGGACATTAAAAGCCAGAACACACAGGAATGTCGCAGCCAGAACCGAACCCAGCACCTCTGCACTGTCAGGGAGATGCTCGCGGGAATGGCAATGTGGACAATATTGCCTTTATTAGTCCCACAATGGGGAAATTCGAGATTCGAACCCAGGCCTCCTGGGGAGACTGGGTCCTGAACGCGGCGCCTTAGACCACTCGGCCATCCTGGCAGCCAGGCAAATACCTGATACCGGTTGCACAGAAACTAAATGACCAGCATGTATTCCCCAACCCACCAAAAATGTAAACGTTCTGCCTAACATGTTCAAATGCAAAGTGGTGAAAAAATATTTGCACTACTTACATCTTTACCGAATTACCACTTCAATATTCAAGATCATCAAACAAATGTAAATTGCAGACATATAAAATTAAACCAAACTATTTTAAAATGGTGATTAAATTCATGAGTGAAAAAATACTGAAAGCTACATGCATGGATCTGTGTGAAAATGAAAAGTTCTTGCCTCTTTGTTTACATAACAAATAACTGGTTTACGAGAACCCTCCATCCATTTTCTATACCGCTTCTCCTCACGGGGGCCACGGGGGTGCTGGAGCCCATCCCAGCTGTCTTCGGGACTAGGCGGGGTAGATCCTGAACTGGTTGCCAGCCAATCGCATCACACGCAAAGACAAACAACCACCGGTGCTCACACTCACACTTTACAATTTAGAGCGTTCCATCAACCTATCATGCATGTCTATGGAATGTGGGAGGAAACTGAAGTACCCGGAGAAAACCCACGCAGGCACGGGGAGAACATGCAAACCCCACACAGGAACGGGAATCGATCCCACGACCTCTGCACTGTGAGGCGATCGTGCCGCCCTAAATAAAGCCTATTTGGTTAAAAATTCAGCTAAAATTTCTCAAAAAGCTGCTACAGCAACAAAAATGAACCCGGATTTAAAATAATTTATACTTGGGCCTGACCACTTCTGTAAGGCCACTTATTCCATTTGTGTGCAGCACAACAGCAAAATGCCTCTTCACCATGTTTGATTTGAAACTTTTGGCTCAACTATTTGACCCAAGTCTGCAGACCTCAGAACCTTACCACGTTTATGTATATTCAATTCACACTTCCTTAATCTCTTCATTAAGTAATCTATATACCAGCAGCAGAAACTTCTCTATTAATATGTTCTGCTCTCTTTCACCTGCGCAGCAACATTTTTAAGGAGGCCAGTCAGAAAACCTTTGCAATAACCAGTCCACTGGAGATGAAAGTATGGATCTCCTTGTCTCCTTGGAGCTTGCAGCCCTTCAGTCAAGATGTTTTTCGGCTGGTAAAAGGCTGTTTTAAGTAATTCATTTGATATGACGGCTAAACGGCAGGTCAGAGTAGATCATCAACTACCATTACCGATTTCCGTTTTTCGGGTGCGGGCTTTGAACGTCTCTCGAGCCAACGGGAGCGGTTGAGAGCGAGTGGAGGAGAGACCGTGATGTATTTTGGAGTCTGGAGAATAAAAATATTCGTCCAAAGACACCACCGCAGCTCTTTGTGTCTCGGAGTGGCAAGACCTTTATAATTTTTCTGTTCGGGGTCTGCTCAAAGAGGACTTAATGCTTCTCACTGTGCGGGAAGTCATGACTACATGTATTTGCACAAAACCGAGAAAACTGCATTTTACTAAACCAACAATAGACAAAAAAAATGTTTGACTTCTTTTTAAATTCAATATTTGTATTTCATAATATTCCTTCCAGCTTTTCCCACCCTCTACTTTGAACATGCTTGCATAAGATCAACGGGAGACAACATATAAATTAGCAGCCGGTTGTCGAGCCAAATCTCACTTCATCCGCCAAGATGTTCCTCACAAAGTTGACTGCCGTTTCTCGTGAGTATTTGAGAGAGCAAGACGGGCAAGACAGATTAAATGTCCTTCAAATGTCAACGCGTGTTTTTTCCCCGATCCTGTAGTTGTGGTTGCAGCATGGTGTTGGACGTCGGATGCAGGTAATGGTTTGTCCAGCAAGCTCAATGACGACATATCATCCTGCGTTTAACAACTCACGTGTGTCCGTTCAGCAGAGCAGCTATATGATGTGGCGTGCCCGGGAGAAAACCCTGTGCTGGAGTGTTGTACGTACCCGGCGCTCACATTCTTGTGCCGCGCACAGCTTCAGCGTTTGTGTGTTGAAATGTGCGCTTTGTGCTGATGGCTTTTAGCTGATGGCTTCAGAATCGAAGTCTTGGATGTCGACCACGGTTTGAAGAGGGATGCTGACTGCTCTGCCCGCCACAAGACTGCCAAAGTCTCAACGGTTGATAACTTTCATTCAATGATGCGTAATTGGGTGAAATCCGTGTAAGTCATTTTGCTATATTGCTGGCCACAAACTAACCTTTGCTCCAAAATAGTTGGACTAACAACGACTCCTACTCCGACAGCTGTTATAATCAGAAGCGGTGCCGTCTGCCAAAGCCCGACAAGCGTATGTTCACAGATGGTTGGTCACCTGACACCTTCGTCCAAATCACCTACACTTGTGAACCAGAACCTAAAGGTACAAGTCTTACACCGAAACAGAAGTCATGTGGAGGGACATCTTTTATGAATGATGCCAACCAAGGCACAATGGCAAACAAACAAATTATTAAAAATGTACATTTTTTTCCTAATATTTTTGTATCGATTTATTTATTTTTTGGGGTGGTGAGGGAGTATTGGTGCTATATTCCGCGGCTTATTCAAGATTTTTTGAGAGGGGGGGGGGGTAAAAATAAGTATTTTTTTTTCCAATGCAATCAAATGAGCGTGAGTTACTGATTTTTGCTATTCTCTATCCTCCGGTCACCACCCCCCGCAAATCACGAGGCTCCATGTATTGCTGAGCATATCCCGATGGATTGCTTTTGTCATGTTACTGGCTACAAATTAAAAGTAAAGAGTATCAATCTGGCACGTGCATCCTTCAATGATTCTGTACGTGGCCATTGGGAGAAGTCTGGACTCCCCTGCGTTTGAGCGTCATTAAACCTCGCAAATGCTTCCATAGGCTTGAAGACAAAGTTCGTGTGTGAAGGAGAAACTGAGACTATCGAATGTGGTGAGTGCCCACTGGGGTTTTTTAATTTTTATTTTTACATTTCACTTGGAAAGCCAAAGATTTTTTATTTTTCACGCAGAAGTTGCTGTTGTGTCATGCCTAGCTTAACATTTCTATGTCATCCTCAGAAAATGGAGTCCTGGACATTAATTTTGCATCGTTTGGCCGTCTGGATGAGAAAATCTGCACTAAGACGCCATCAGAAATTACTTTCTGTACAAGTATATTTGCTGATCGTGCAGTTGAGGAACTGTAAGCGTCAACCAATACAAATGTGTGTGATGTGATTCTTTGATTTGAATTGTGATTTAAATGCCTTCACAGATGTGAGGAACAAGGGTCTACTAACTCATGCACCCTGACAGCAGACGAGGGAGTTCTAGGACCCTCAGCGCCATGCGATGCACTTCCAAAGTATCTCATGGTGGATTATGTTTGCTCTACGAAGGAGGTAAGTGGATTGATGAATCCACTTGCACTCGTGTGCCAGTTGGTGTCTCTCATTTGCTATTTTTCTTTTATAGCAAGCGTAGGCACCCAACAGAGGTCAGAGTGGAGCAGCGGCCAATCACAGCGCCGTGCTCAGCCAGCAAGAAAGTAGATGTCGAATTCTAATAAATGCATTGTTCAATTGATGAGTGTGGTGTTGTCTTTTTGAGAAAATTAATCATGCTCCTCACTGCTTTGTCACGTGGCCGGTATGCACAGAAAGGTCCTGCGGACGATTCTTGTCATGCCGACAATGGCGGGCAGGGGGCAACTCATTACAACCACACACTGGTGAGTTTATAAAACAACAAAGACATTTTGGAGATGCCACTATTTGAATTTAGTGCAGACAATATACTGTCTTTTACATCATCCTGGAAGGCAACAAAGGACAATTCTAAACAGGAAAATACATGTGAATTTTTTCCCCACTTTGGTTCTCATGTTTTGTTAAAAATGTCATGCTCGTAGCCCACTTTGGCAAACATCTGGCCTGCTGAGCCAGCCAAGTAGTCACAATATGTGTGCAGAAAGGCATCAAGGCCGAAGAGGAGGCAAACATGATGACCTCCAGTGGGAAAATGTCTGTTGTGGGTTATATCAAAGCGTGCAATAAAAAATGTTTTAAAAGATGATGACACATTGACAAGCATGCATGTATGAGTGTTTGTCATTTGCCGTGGTCTAAACTCACAGCAGGATAGACACTCTGCCGATATTGTGCGGAATCCAAAACAGATGACGCAACATTCCGAGCATCAAGGTTGTGCCTTTTTTTTTTTTTTTTTTTGTGATGAACTGCCTGTTGCAGACGCACTTGACACCACAGCGGTGCAGAGGGCTGAGTTGAGTTGTGTTGTAGAAATGTACTCCTGTGTTGTGCTTTTTTTTGGGTCTTTGGTGGGTCCACGAAATGACATACAGCTACCGGGCGGAGGAGCTTCCAAGAGAAGAGGTTTTGTTGTGGGTCCAAAGTCGCGTTCTAGAAGGGTTAGGGCTAACGGCACCACCGCAAGTGCCACAGGGGCCCGATGAAGAGAGAGTGCCACAGATTCCTTGGCGGGTCCGTGGAAGCAGTGAAAGAGCATGGGCTGATCATCAAAGCCAACTGGGCCTGAAAACAGCTGAGATCATTCTCTTCCCCAGTCCTGGTGAGGAATGTCAACTTAAAGCCTTTTACATTTTCTTTTGGGGGTTATAACCGCAATTGGTATGATTGGGTTAGGATTAGGGCTGTTAAACGATAGGATGATGGGGATGCATGGACCAGTCATTCTGCGCATGCGTTAAATGCATCAAATATTTTCACTCGATTAATTATAAAATATACAACTTTATTTATAGAGCGCATTTCACAACAGCTGGAGCTATAACTAAGTGCTTTCCATATGGTATCGTAATTAATCACCGCCCATTAATGCGATAAGTTTGACAGCAGTAGTGAGTGTAGCATGCCCTCCGAACAAGGATGAGACTTAACTGATGAATTTGTGGTTTATTTTTTTGAGCAACATTTATCTAGAACCGTGTAACCTTCGAACCTAATCACCGGAAGAGCTGAAACACATTACAAAACACACGCAAACAATTAGCTAACACGTGTCACATTCAACACGCAATATTTACAAAAACAAAATACTTACATACATCATTTACACACCTTTTGCCTCTTCGGAGTGGGTGCTCGTAAAAGAAATGTCCGTTTCTCTGAGGCTCAGAAATTCTTGGCCGTACTCTCCGTTAAGTTAGCTTACGTATGAACTGTACTAAACAGGACGTTTGCATTCAAAATAAAAGCTTATAGCTAAAACCGGAAGTAGCACTAAATAAAAATAAAATCTAATAAATAAAATCACTACTGTTGTTCCAAAAATATTACATGTACTATACTATCTACCATCTACTATCTAATACTACATATGTATTACAGTGAGGATTATTATCCATCCATTATCTGTACCGCTGTTGTAGGGGTGTTGGAGCCTATCCCAGCTGTCTTGCCATCCAATCATAGGGCAGAGAGGATTATTATTACTTTTAATATGCGCTAGTACCATATGGTTGAGATGTCACTAAAAATGAAAAAGGCTTAGATTTACTTACTGTTATATTGAATTCATGAAATGAAATAGGAAACATAACCATTGTGAATTTCATCTCTATTTGAGCGCTGTAATGATTAAAGAATGTCTACATTTCTTGAAACCTTTTTATTTAAAAAGAAAAAAAACTGCCTACTTACTGCACGCCAAGCGGCTGAGCTGGCATCTATGGTAACTTAAATAGAAACTGTAAATAAATGCTTTGTTTAACTCCGGAAGACTCATCCTGTGGCAGATCAGACTCGCCTGACCAGAACCACCTCACATATTACTTCCAGCCATCTGCGAACTACCAGCCACTGATGTCGGCCCACTTCTGGTTCTATGCCGGCAGGGGGGCCACAGCCAACTCTTCCGCCGCTATCACTATCCTCACGTTAGGCGGGCAGCTTCTCTATGTGGCAAATGCTCTGTCAAAGAGCAACCCAGATGGATGGACAACGTACACCCTGGACCAGAACCTGTTGGCACTTGAAGGCCCTTTCCTGCTCCGAGTGTACTCTTCAAACTGTCAGTGTCACAATGAGGAAGCAGATAAGATGCCTTTTCTTCACATGCTTGCTCAACCAAGGGCGGCCCGCTCACCGAGGAGTGCCCCGGACCGCATCCCATGGTCCCCTTTGGCCATCAACTTGCTTCAACGGCCCTCGCAGGAGAGGCCACAGCACAAAGACTGTGGCCGAGCCGAAATCCAAATAAGCTTCAAAGAGCTGGGTTGGGAGAATTGGATCATTCACCCTAAGGTGCTGACGTTCTACTATTGCCATGGGACCTGCTTGGCTTCGAATCAAACGAGTATCATTCTTGGGATCACGCAATGTTGCGCCCCTGTCCCCGGAAATATGAGGTCACTGCGTATCATCACCACATCTGATGGCGGTTACTCCTTTAAGCAAGAGATTTTGCCCAATATCATTCCGGAAGAATGTACATGTATCTAAATTTGAAAGTTAAACGGGCAAGTCACAAACATAGCATGCAGAACTTGACTGTATATCGCATCCGGGGTTTGAAACCATAATTACACACGCTACAATGTATATTCGGTAATAGACACACACATGGCAAATAATCAAGAAAAGGGGGTTTGGTAAAAAAAAAAGAAAATAATGCTGCAATATCAGAATATTTGAATTCATTGCATATGACAATTTTAAGTTTTGGTAAATTTTGTTGAGTCGATGCGCAGGATTTGCTTTGGTGGGCACCATAAAATGATGTGGCAGATCAGATATGACTTTGACACCTGTGGTTTAATACTGGGACATTTATTTCCTTTTTATAAATTGTAAACAATTACTTCTATTCTGCTGCTCATTGTGGCACCACCCTCCATCAGCGATTTTACAGCTCCTCTTACAAAAGAAATCAAAAAGCATGTTTTAACATTGTTCGTAATCTATAAGACATGTCAACCACTTTAAAGTTTCCTTATTGTAATTATTTAAATTGAAAATAATTATTGATATTTAAAATATCAAAATAAAAAACCAAACAGATATCTGTCGTGACGAGTGGCGCCTTGCTCCAATCAGCGAGTCGGAGCACAAATTACTTTGTGTAGGTTAACAAAATTTCTATCCAATTTTGGGTTTGTTTCATTCAGTTGTGTCAAGTTTATTTTATTTTATTTTTTTTAACTTTTAATTTGCTGTTTTTACTGTTGTTTAGTTATGTGGTTAAATTTTTTGTTGTTTTGGTATTTGACGTAATTGCGTAGTTTCTAGTTCTTTTTACATTTGCTGTTTTGAGTTTGTTCTTGCCACATCAAACATGGCGGACGCAGAAGCAATTCAACCCGCTCCAGATGATATCTACAGTGCTACGCGGTTGTTTCAATTTTGCGGCTTCGACTTTCCACGTTTTCTTAATTTAATGCACAACTGGCATGATGTTTAATGTTGGACCAACTACCAAGCTAAACAGAGAAGCTGAGATTGTTTACTTGCTTTTACGGATTTCATCGTTACACATTTTGGTTGTTGTGGCATCGCTTACTCTTGAGTTGAAAGCCTTGCGTCCTGCGTTTATCTTTTTGTTCACGAGTGCAAATTGTATTCATTTGGCTATTCCTACTTCACGAAATAAAGTTTGATTATACAAATACCACAATTTTCTTGTGGATATTCTTCACACCAATAGTGTAAAATGACTAATAAAGTAACAAGAATGTTTGTTTTATGGTTTGACAAAATTGATAATATTATAACCAAGCTGATAATTTTCTGTCCCAATTGATTGTTATACAATAGTTTGGTTTTCCTTTGTGCTATTTAGTTGTTGCAACTGAGCAGCAACTCTCAGGGAACCATTTCGGTAAGCTTCTTTTCTTCTAGTGCACACACCAAGGTCTATAACATGACTGTACCCTGACCTCAACCCTATTTAAACTTCTTGTAGGTTCTCGGTTTTATAGCTAAAGTTTGGTTCCATTTGTCAACACTAGGTGGCACTGAAACGCATCCCATGGACTTTTCCCCCCTTTTCGTGAGCCACAATAAACCATACAAGATTCTGTTCAAATATATTTACTCTCAAGAAAAACAATACATATCTACAACTAGAAATTAAACAAAATATTGTTTCCAACTGAATTTGGAATGTACCGTAAAACAAAGACAAACACTTGGAATGAGATGCAACATTTTGTAGGCTCCATTTCAAGTCAGACAAAAAAAAAAAAGAAATGGAGAAACCAAGAACATGATGACCTGCACAGGACTCAAAAATCTAAGTGGGCGTCAGCTGCTGAATCCAGGGTGTGGTTGGGAGGGCATAAGCATCCGTGTTGGAGCACGAACACGGGCCACACGTGTCAGAGATGGAAAAGTATGTGTCATCCAAGAGGAATGTATTTCAACAGGATGGAGTTGGCGCCACTGATCACCACACAGCTCAAGGAGGTTTCGTCAACAACCAAAAAAAAAAACAAACAAACAAAAAAAAACACCATTTCCCAAACCTTCCGCACTGATAAAGGTGAATGATTCTTATAATTCCAGTAAGAGAAACAAACCCAAGTTATGGTAAACAAAAACAAATGAATGAAATGCATTAAGAATGTTTTTCTGGAAATCCTTAGGAATGTTTTTGAAGCGTAAAGAATTCAAGCATTACCCAGTTCAACATTTTGGCCCAAAGAAGGAAATGCATAAGCCTTAGGAAAAAAAAAACAATACTGAGCACTGGTCCAGAAACATCTACACAAGCTATTCTCAACAAACCTTACAAAAAAGCACTACTTCTTTTGTGAGAAGGAGAAAAAGAACTGGGCCAGCCGATGTGGCAGAAATTTCAGGGCCAAATAAGTGAGCTAGCGAAAGCGATGTGGCTGCCTTGGGCTTTTGGTTAAAAACGAACCCACAACGTAACAGCCATTAAATGTGAGTCAGCTCTTTTTCCCCTCTCTCTCAACAGACGTAATACAGAAAGGAGCATTCTTTTTCTTTCACACAAACACACATCCTCTCTCAGTGGTCCAACTCCGTTTCCAGATGTGCCCTATGCGATGTGATAAGGCTGGTAGGAATGACAAGACACATGACAGCCAGAAAGCAGGTTCAGGCACGTATTCCTGGAAGGGAGGACAAAAAGAAAACACTTCAAATCCTTCGGTATTTTCAATCAGCATAAATCAGTGAAAAAAGTCCACATTTTGCAGGGAGAATCCGCAATAACGTATGTTTAAGGCGGTAAGCAACGCTGCCATTTAAACGACAAAAAAAAAGAAATTAAAACATGCGTTTCAGTTAAAGCAAATATGTTTTAAATCTCAGGTGGCTGGAATATATCCAATCAGGTCGTTGCAGGGCTTTCCACACCGCAGCGAAAGGCGCTAGCAACCAGCTAGCTCAAGAGTTAGCTGGCTTGCGGGGTGCCTTTCGAACGCTGGCGTCATTCCTCGAACTTGGGAATTTAAAGAACACAACTGAGCTGGATCCAAGGAAGATACATATGCGGGGTATACGCATAGCTAGCTGGCTAAAATAAAATAAATCTAAAAAGTAACTCCAAACTGACACTGACACAAGTGAAGTTTATGTAGCAGGATTCATAATTGAGCTCCACAATTCAGTTCTGCGTAGTTCTCAGTTATTTTTATTCTTAATACGCGTGTTGCGCATTTAGAAACAAATCTCGGGATTCCCCCTTTTTTTTTTTTTTTTTTTTTAATTTATCACTTTTCACCCTCAGCCCCAAAAATGACGAACTCCCCAGCTTTGTGCCTCTCAGTTCGGAGGTTGAAGGTTCAAATCCTAGCTCTTGACTTTGCATTTTTCTACCTATGCTTGAGCACTTTTTCCCCAGCAAATACTTCAAATTCGTCCCACTCCATCTCACCCGCGACCGTCAAGTAATGAAGATTAGCAATGTAGAAAATGGATTGACTGCACATTCGAGACCAAACGAATTTTACATTTGGATGAAATCAGTACTCAAACGGATCAAATTTAAGGGGATTTTTCTTTTTTGTGGGCCCGTTGCTCTATGAACAACAGATCTTTTGCACAACTCACAATGTGGAATTATCACCAAAATATAACGTTGACGTCAATCAGAGCGAGGAAAAAAAAAATACCTGGACAAAGTTGCACACAGACATCCTGAGTGAATGTAATAATTATATCATCATGTAAATACCTTTTTGGCTGACATCTCCCTGCTTCTCTTGAGCAAAATTGAGGCGGTTCTGCTCGGCCGGCGTTTGCGCCACAATGTGGACCTCCGGGCTGCTGCTGCGCGACTGACTTCCCTCCTCCGTTTGGTAGGCCAGGTCCAAATGCTGCTGTGCCAGCTTCAAGTGCCTGCGCAACCGCTCCAGGTCCCGGGTCGAGTTGCCAAAACTTTCCACGCCAGAGTCACCTGTTGGCGAAATCCTCAGCTCCCCTTTGCTCCCTTTTTTCACAGCGGCGTGATAACCCGGTGGCGCGGAGGCGACGCCATGCAGGGAAGGGAGCGTTTGCGATTTGAGGGCGGCCCGCCTCCGGAAGGTGTCGCGGATGGTGCCGATGCCCAAGTGCATGATTTCGAAGATTGTGAGGATCAGGCAGAGGAAAGACACCACGTACATGATCAGCAGGAAGATGGTCTTTTCGGTGGGCCGGGACACGAAGCAGTCCACCGTGTGCGGGCAGGGTGAGCGAGTGCACGTGTAGAAGGGGATGACCTCTAAGCCGTACAGGATGAACTGGCCGCAAAGGAACCCAACTTCGAAGGCGGAGCGCCACAGGAGCTGGCAAATGTAGACTTTCATGAGGCCGTCTCGCAGGATCCTCCGCCGTCCGTCATGCTTCTTTTCCTGTGAGTCTTGAAAGGTGAGCAAAAATTCATTTCACCCCAACGGGCCTGATTTTGTCAACGTTTACCCATGCAAAAACGGGCTTGCTCAAACACATGCGGAATCTTATTTAATAACTGAGCACAGCCAGGATTGTCTGCCAGCTCTGCGAAACAATACAAACAGATTAAGATTGTGGCTTTTATGGGGTTGCTGGATTTCTAAAACAATCAGAAAGATTACCGTATTTTCCGGAATATAAGCCTCCACTTTTTTGCTAGATTTTGAACCATGCGGCTAATACAACGGTGCGGCTTCTCTGTGGATTTTTTTTTTCACCACTAGGGGGCGCTCTATAGTTCAGAAAATATGCGAAATCTTTTTTTTTCTCCTCTTGGGTCTGTTCTGTTTTAATTCACAAAGTTGTTGCAGTGTTAAAAGGCAATCTGTTTATGTACCTTTATGTGCATTCACAGTACAAAATCGTTCTGTACATGGAGTAATCAAACTAATTTACTTAACATCGAAAAACTGCGGCTTATATATCGTAAATAAGGTCAAGTAGTGTTGTAAAATAAACCATGTACAGCATTTCTATCACGAGGTGGAGTGTTTGCGCAGAACCCGGAAATTGATTTATTAATCTTTTTAATCGATGTGAAAGCTTCTGTGCATTTTGATGGCCTATTATTTGCGACGTCACCACATCGTTAAACTGCGATTCAAATTTTAAAACGCCGCAAAAGTGGTGGCCTTGACTGAATGAGCCAAGCGATGGAAAGAAGTTGCTTTGACGGCATGAAAGCCTCAGCCAACACCATTTTAGGTTAAAAAAATATATTGTAAATAACTGATAGTAGCCCTATATTTTTCTTTTCTGGAATTACATTTCAGAATCTGTACTTGGATTAGGTAAAGCAGTCGAATGAGTAGTAGCGTACTTCTTCTACACTTTATCCCCGAGCTCAGGAATGTTTTTTCAATCCTTGATAAACCAACAATGAAATTCAAGAATTCCAAGCAGCTCCGAAGAACCCTCAAAAGAGGTGAGACTTTCAATTTGCATCACTCATGTTCATTAGTTCTGGGAATAAATGAGTCATGCTGTTAAAAATATAACATGGCGCTTCACATCTAGGTAACATTTTCCGAATGGCTAATTTCTCGCATTGAATTTGATTTTCTTTTTCTTTTAAATGACATCTTACTTTTTTCCGCCTTGTCTGGCTTCTCTTGCTCAATCTCCTCAGCAACCATGGGGTCTTCTTCTCCGTTGTCCTCAGCCTCTTCGTAGTCCCGAACAGCGCCACGGTTGATGATGGGCATCCGCTTCTTGCGTCGCGGCCGGTAGTCCGAGTCTTCCATGCGGGCGATCTTGTGCATGGCGAATCCAAGGTACATGATGGTCGGAGTGGTGATCATGATTACCTGAAGCGCACATCACGTTAGTCACAAACTTGAAGCTGGACAGCAAAAACGTTGCGCAAAGGCTCACCTGAAAGATCCAGAACCGCACGTGCGAGAGCGGCGCAAAGGCGTCGTAGCACACGTTCTCACAACCGGGCTGCTGCGTGTTGCAGACAAATTTGCTCTGCTCATCGTAGTAGATGGTCTCCCCGCCGACGGCCGTCAGGACGATGCGGAAGATGATGAGCACCGTCAACCAGATCTTCCCCACAAAGGTGGAGTGGTTGGAAATCTCGTCCAGAAGACGCGTCAGGAAACTCCAACTCATGGTGGCGAGGTGACAGAGGAGCTGAACAGGCTTTTTTTTTTTTTTTTTTTTTTTGGGGTGGGGAGAGAGAGAAATGACATTTCAAATGAGCAAAGTTCTCCACGTGCCTGAAGATACTTTTGTGATTTAAAAGTAGTAAGCAGTAAAATCCACCCTTTTTGTACATCTCACATGGCGGCCATTTTATCACTTCTGTCGACTGAAGATGACATCACAGTTGCTCATGGCTCCGCTTCTGGAAACAGGTGAGCCGTGATTGGTCAGAACCTGAGCAACTGTTATGTCATTTTCAGTCGACAGAAGTGACAAAATGGCCGCCAACTGAGATATACAAAAAGGGTGGATTTCGCTGCTTAATTCATATTCAACAACTGTAAAATTAATCAAAATGTCATGTTTAGACGAGTGAAGGCACATTTTATTGCAAAGATTTTTTGGAGGTTGACCTTTCCTTTATTTTATTTTTTCTTTGTCTTGACCCATCCATCCATTTTCTATACGGCTCATCCTCTTAAGGATTGCAGGTGAGCTGGAGCCGAGTCCAGCTGACTTTAGTCGAGAGGTAGGACTGGACTTGTCGACACTCAATTAGCACTTAAGGAAAAGTCAGCGTATTAATTTTTTTGGAAACTGGCGGTAAGATGAAATTCGGGAGAAAAATCATCACCGGGAGAACATTCAAACACCTCACTGATTAGAAGTATTTGAACAAACTTCAAAATTATGTGACAGATATGCTAACCACTCCAAAACTGTGCCGCTTTCTTCTCATTACTACCGGGTAGAAATACAACAAAAAAAAAAAAAATAATAATAAATTAGTAAAATAGCCGCAGGCTCATGTGTGGAAAGTCATTCTGTCGTCACAAAGCCCGAGTATTTAAAATGATCCGCTTCTGCATCTAATTTGGAGAACTGAGTTTTTGATCTCACACAATAGTGAGAACAGGACCTTGGCAAACCTGTGTTTTAAAAAGTTTAAATGCGTTTAAAGTATGTGGAGGTGGTAAAACTAAAAAGCATGTTTTGAAATAGCTCCTGCAGATTTTCATTGGATCAAGAACATATCCGCCGCAATAAACGCAAATTCACTGTAATATAGAGCTGGGCACTTTTTTCCCCCCCCCAATAGGAGGATGAGGATGTGTCAAAAGGAAGCAACAACAGCAGCAAGAAGTAAATACAGTAGCACAGATACAGCTGTGGGGTGACATCTGTTTTCACCCTGCAATTACACCACCTTAAAAAAAAAAAAAAAAAGATCACAGTGGAGAAAAAGACAAGTTGAGGGAATAGCTTCGAACGGCAACGTGAGGGGGTTATCGTGTGCTCAGAGCAGACTGTCCCTTTAAACGCCACTTTTACGCCACTTCACGACTCTGATGGCATTTGCAGCCGTGGCAGAAACGCAAGCAAATTAAAGGCTGCTGAATCCAGCCTCTTACCACGATTGCACTCATGCAAAGACTTTGATTTCACATCAAACTTCTCGACATTGTCAGTGCAACGGAAAACAAATCACATTAATAGGCCTAAGACGTGGCAGTGAAAATTGAATACGGCGGCCTACGTCAGAGCCTGGGAAAACATCCTATCAAGGAACAGATTTCATTTGTAATGCACTTTACAGTTCAAACAGATTTCAAAGTGCTTGGGAGGGTTTCCAATTGTTCAAGACTAAACTAAACAAACTTTAAGACACTAAACAAAACTTTATAGCTAATAAGCATTTTTTTAAGTTAAGTGTTTAGTTAATTTTTGAAAGGCTCTAAACTTTAAGGATCCCTTGGGGAATCCGGGACAAGCTGTATGAGTTGTCTGTGGGATTTTTTTATTTTTTTTTAGTCTATGTTGAACATGAGAATATGGGCCAGCCGGGTAATTAAAAACGAAATTTCAGGGGGAAGGAACTGAGGAGTCTCGTCTAAATAATGATTGACTATTTAATTCAAATTAAATTAAGTGTATCTGGTACAGTTGTGGTGACAAATCAACTAGCAGTGCAGTAGCATTCTGGAGAATAGATGTTTACTTCAGTCCTTGTTAACTAACACACAAGGTGTTAAATATTTGCCGCCCGGGTGGTGGTGGTGGTGGTGGGGAGGGTTGATTGTCTGGTCTGGAAAGTGTGCGCGAAAAGATCCGGACAAAGCGGAGGCGTTTTTACATTCCTGGCTAACCTAAAGCAGAGAGATGGATTTTTAGGGTTCAAGGAGCTGACACGGAGGCCGCACACACACACGCGCCCGTGCGCGCGCTCACGCAGGCACGAACGCAAAAACCGGACGTCTCTAGAGTCGGCCAAGCCACAGTCAAGCTCTGCGCCAATTCAAGACAAAGGATGTGGGAAATGAGCAGAAATGGGGAGAAAAACACCGAGGGAATAGTTTGGTTCACTGCGTTCTGCCGGGTTTTGGTGGTAAACTAAATATGGCTACGGCGCGTTCCAAGATAGGCTAACGCGTGAGAGGCACACATTTGGACCCTGTTGAGTGAGCATTACAAGAAGTTTTAAAGTACATTTCATTAAATAAGGTCCCCACTCACCGTCTCCACCGGCCAGAATCCACTCGACAGACAAGGGCACTTTTAAAAATTCACTTTGTACATGGCCAACACAGAAGCTCCGGTTGCCCACTGAAAGGAAAGCAGCCGAGCGCTGAAACAAAATTCCAGTCCCTCCAAACACAAACACCCACCTTGCGCGCTCCAAGCGCTTAATTGCGCCACCAGGTTTTCCTAATTAGCGTGCGTGGCTGCCGTCAGTCTGAGTCCATTCAGCCCGCCGTGACCCCCGCGCGCCGGGGTGCTCCAAACAAAAAAAAAGTCTTGGCTGCCGTGGGCTCCTGACTCTTCTTCTTCTTCTTCTTCTTCTTCCTCCTCCTCCTCGCCGTGCCGCGTAAGTGGCCCCCGCAATAAACACCAGCCCCCACTTCCCGCCTGAAACCTGAGAACAGCACCGCCGACTATTTTTTTTTTTGCCTTAACACAAAAGTTGCTTTTTTTTTTTTTTTTTTTAAATCCTGATGTTGTTGTGCAAGTGTCCCGCATAATGCAGCACATTCCCCACGTGGCTTTTTGGTTGAATTTTATAGGAGTTTAAAAAAAAAAAAAAAAAAAGGAAACATGCTCATTTTTACTGGTAAGTAAAATAAACGTGTAAAGTGTGGTGCTGTTAAGACGAACATGAATAATTAATAAGTCAATTATCTTTGCACATCTGGAGGCTAAACATGAATTTTTAAGTCGGCATGAATGCTGCTTCAAATGCCAAAAAGGTACGCCGATATAACAATCCGGTAACTCATCCAGCTGCGGTGTTCTTTTTTTGTCACAAAATTTTCTCTGAGCCACAACTGACATTTTCTTCCGGAGGTCTCTATACATGTTTTGAGGGGTCGAATGATTACAACAGGGGTGGGTTTATGGCTCCAAATTTCTTCCGACCACCCCTGCTGACAGATCCACCAACATGGCACAATCCCAAACTCCCACAACAATTTGACCCACGTTCATTTGCACATCCTTTAACTGTGCTTGCCGCAATGCACCTGACTCTGACCTTTCACCCCTAGCTCTCCCACTGAACAGGAAACAAGCAAGTCAAACGACCCAAACAAAAAATGGATTGTCAAAGAATTTGCTGGCTTGGACCACACGGGTTCAGCGGAAGGTGATGCGTGGCTTCTGCAATCATGTGCACAACACATGTGGCGCACTGGTGGCAAGAAGAAATATTTACACAATGGAGTTTGTTAGCGCGGGCTTCACACGACTCAGGCAAGATGCGGAACTTTGGTGGAGCGGAGCGGGCTGAGCTTGCGGTCAAACAGGCTGCAAGAATTGAAAAATATATATGCGGATTTCCAAGGTATTAGTTGAGATTAAAATTAAAATTGACGCCTGCCACTTGGTTTAGCCCAAACTTCCTTTTCTCCAGCCACTTCATCCAGCACAACCTCCACCTTTCCAGGGACTTCATCAGCACAATTAAAAGTGGCCAATGCATACTTCATTTGTCTGTTGATGACCCTTAGAAGAAAAAAAAAAAAAAAGATTGGACACCCAGTAACTCCAAGTCAAAGAGGTGGGCTCTATTTTCTCTATTCGTCATTACGAATTGATCTTGTTATTAAACCAATTTCTATGCTGTACATTTTCACCAAGATCACTGGTGAGCTGCCGCCTAACTCAGCTCAATTTGGGCATACGTTTCCAGTGTCCTCCGCCCAAGCCTATTCACTAAATTAACTTAAATTCAATTATTTTGTGATTTTTTTCCCCCTTGGGAAATCTATATTCAGCTATCTCCTATTCTGGATTCTGGATGTACTCTTTCCAGAATTCTCTGAAATACACAAAGATGATGCCAAAGCCCTGGCTAAAAGGCAAGTAATAATTGGTGTCAAAGAAGTATGTTTAAGTTATGCTCCTCCACTGAGAGACTCACATTGTGATCATGATTGTTTGTGGTATATTTTCAGTTCAAATGATTAATATAGACTACTTTCGAGGGCGTCAATAAATGGAAATTTTCACAGGGCTTGGCCGCCGTCTCCCACCAATGGCAGGGCTTTATCGTTGTCATCAATAAAAACATTAAAGCGCTTTTATTTGAATTGATTTATACACAGTTTGCAAACATTTTTGTTCTCATAGGAAAAAAATAAAAGACAAAAACGAAGAAATAAATTATCACATGAACACTCACAGCTGCAGAATGTTGGGACTCAAATTACCCGTGAGTGTGAGGATTCACACATATGCTTGTTGACAACTCCACCAAAAAAAAAAAAAAAAAAAAGAAGTCTTTTGTCCAACTTCAGTAAGTTGCAAAGGATAGAAAGGCTGCTTCTTTTTAAGCACGACTTTGAGCTGGACTTGGGCTGCCTCATTGAAGGGACGTGTACAGAGAGAAAAGAAAAAAAAAAGTACCATGTTTTGTCATGTTTCTTTGTCGTGCACAGTTGTGTGTAGCCTAACGCCAAACATGGCCTCCCACTGCGTTCGGACCCACGTCAGCAGAGCCTGTAGGAGCTCAGAACTCTCTGAACGCACGTGCCAGGTCTTCTCCTCTTTCTGCGTCTTGAAGATTTGAAGATAAAATCAAGAGCAGTCAGTCAAAAACAATAACAGCCGTTAATGAAACAATTGAGAGTGTGGCTCACCTCGTCGTAGAGCTTGACATCCATCTGCCGATGCCCATTGGGCCACAGGTGGACCGAGCTTACGCAGCTGATGGGCAGCGTCTCCAGAACAGAGAAGCTCCCGCTGCTGGGCTCCGGGGTGCCGTTGATCGTCGTCGGGTTTGTGTTCTTCCTCCACTGGTGATCCTCGCTCAACAGGTAGAGAGTCTCTCGGGTCGCCAGCACAGTCATTGGCGTCCACGTGTTTTCTGGCATGACACACAGGCAAGAGACGACCTTCGCTTTAATATGTTTTATATACTCATCGTTTAAATCATTGGTCACCCCGGAGGCGAAGGTCAAATCCTACGAATGCTATTAATTGTGGCCTGATTAGATTTAACATGCTCATAATACCAAATTGTGGCAACAAAATAGTCATTTGAGGGTTTGAAATAATTTTGATAACGTCTGTAGAAGCAAATGGAGCAGAACTCTGCTGAAAAACTGCAGCGTGATCGCTTAAGGTAGCTCAAATTTTAATTCAAATACACTCGCGATCTGTTAGCTTAGCCCAGGCTTCCACTTTTTTTCTTTCCCATATCATGCCCGGGGGCTTTTCATGTTTGGGGGCTCTGTGGCAAGCAATTATGGGTGTAGGCACAGAGTCGGAAAAGTGAAGTAACAACCTAACGAGGCAGATCTGGACACGCTCAAAAGGCAGAGCTACAAATTCCACCAATATGTGCAGCTGTTGCGCACAATCAGAAAAATTGCCTGAGGACGATTTTGGACATGGCGACGTCCCGCATCTCTGAATGTAAACTTCTTCACTCGAGACCCCATATCCCATCTAGATGCCATCCGACAGAGACATGAAATCATCGTATATTGGCAGTGCGGAATTAGTAATGGTCAACAAATTAATATAGAGCTGGCGAACCTTGCAGCAAAAAGGCCAGAATGTAACAAAAGTGCAGCTGTCCATCCTCCTCCACATCTGTCTGGATGTCTTCACACACAAGAGACCTGGCACAGGAAAAGAACAAAAAACATGAACAGAACAGAAAATAACATGTAGTCCTGTCTACTGCTTGGGTGAAAGAAATGTCTAAACAAGACTGTGATTTAGCAAATCTCAATACTACATTTCTGGCATGTTACAAACCAAATGTGTGACAAAATAGTCCCTAAAATTAGGTTTGTGCATTTTCTGCACTGGCAATTTGAAATAATGCCCTAATTTTCAGTAACGGAGGACAAGCAAAACATATCCAATTCCTAAAAAAAACAAAAAACAAAACAAAAACATCATTGGCACAACTGTTGTCTCGCAGCATTTGTGGAAATACCAGAGATGGTGCTGAGGATCGAGTCTGGCAGTTGAGATTGACCTCAGTTTGCTGTCCGACCGGTGTGCCATTTCACGCACAATCCCTGCACAGATATGACATGGAGAGAGAGAAAATAAAAAAAGGACTCAACACATTTGGAGCAAGTGTCTGATAAGCAAATAAAAATAGCTGCTGGAAGAACTTGACTGGAGCGAGAAGATTCTCTTCAAACAATAAATCTCTGCTCGTCCCACAGAATTAAAGCAAAGGACTTGCGCAAAAAAAAAAAAAAGCACAAGACCCTAGGATGACAATAAGTCTGTAAAGAAAAAAATCCCACCCAACCAAACCTTGAATGAAAACAGGTCAGAAGTCAATGTGAGACTATTGTTGCGCCATCTTTGGGGTGTCCTATTGCAGCAACACAAAGGCCGCAGAAGTTGGGAAAGCGTCAGCCGCACAATCCAGCTGCCACAGCAACTTTCAAGAACAGCGGCATGTCAGCCCATTTGACAGCTGGAAGGGGCAGGGTGGATTTCAAGAGCACAGCTTCACAGCCAGCTTTGAAATGGAAACACTCGACAAAGGAATTTTAAGGGTTACTCTGCTGGAAGAGGAACGCAGCAGGAACAATTCTTTTGGTCAACGCAACTAACCGTGCCACGCAACTTCCCCTGCGTGAACACGCACATGCGCTGTCTTGAAACGAAAGGTGCGTCAAGGAGATGCGTCGGTTTCTCTGTATAACAACGTGGAGAACCGGGGCTGGAATTATGTGCACGCTTAGGTGTGCCGATCAACACGGGGTGTTTTCCATCAAAGCTGTAAATCATGGTGTTCTATTATATTTCAGACATTCCGGAGCCCAGCAGGGGCTTAATGATTTTTTTTTTTCGTTCCGGCTGCTGGTCTCACAAGCAGGCGAGTTGGGCTGGGACAGATCTTTGCCACCTATCAGACGCGGCATAGCGCCAGTGGGTTTCTGTGGCGAGACGACAACGCTGTTACCATACCACCGGCAGCGACGTTCAGATTTTGTTTAGCTGAAAGAAGAAGTTTCTTTCCCGCACACTACGAGTTGTCCTTTGATGTGTTTCCCACATGTTGAACAGGAAGTTCTTTCTGCTCGTGTTTTGCTTCGAGGTCCTTCTTACCTGTCAACAGGCCGAAGAAGTGTTTGCAGCGTATGCTGTCCCGCACCAGGAGGGTGTAGGCCACGCCGAAGACGTCGCCGTCTTCAAATGCCATGTGGATGCTCTGAGAGCCGAGCCCCACCTCCAGGTAGCTGAGATCTAAGATTGGGTGGCAGTGGCGCTTTTGGAGCCAGTCGGAAAGCTGCCCTTTGCTGGGAGGAAATGCACACACCGAGGTTAAAGTTAGTGGAAGTTACCCCGAAAAACAAAAGAAAAAAAAAAACTGTTGGGGACTAAACAACTCTTTTGGTGAAAAACTTAAAAAAAATCAAACAATTTGGACATGAGGTTAAAATGACAACATGTGCTCACTGTTGCTGAGCCACTCACCTGGCTTCCGATGTCACTTCAAGGACATAGATTCTCTTGTCTGACACCACTACGAGAGATGGAAACTCTTCCGGCTCCCCAAATCTCACGATTGATGTCTGACAGCAAAAAGGACAATCAGGCTGTGGTCATGTGACTTACATGAGCGCAACACTTACTCACCTTGAGGAAACAACTGAGCTCCTCTTCCTCTTCGAAGACATCCACATCCAAGAAGAGCTTCAGCCGATGGTCGACCGCCTCGAAGGCCTCGGTCAGCAGGTCCGAGTCAGCTGGGGGAAGACGCTCAAGTTAAAGACACCTTACGACATTTGGAAGAAATCTTTTCATCAGGAAATAAAAAAATCAACCACTCGCTATTTTGTTTTAATGATCGTTTTTCACAATCGCGAGAAAGCAGGAATACGTGTAACATACAGAGCGGGGCACTTGACCTTTTTTTGCCGGTCAGTGCGCCGCCTTCCGGCCGCTATCTCGGTACCCACCCGGCTTTGACGCTCCGACCCCTATTTGCACGTTCATTCTACTAACATGAATTCGAATGGTGTCCAAAGACTCTTGCAGAGCGCGCTAAACGGCGATACGGTTGAACGTGATTGTTCAATAATGTAGGCACACACCAGTGGCATTGGCTCCCCCCGAAGGCCGGCTACCAGGCGGTGTGCCACAGATGGCAGTGTAGCTGTAGCTGCCAGCCAGATCCTCCTTACTTTGGCCGTCTGCATTGTAGGACAGCGAGAAAGAGTCAGCCCCGCTCTCCCCAATGTACAACGAGCTTCCCGGTGCGCTGAAAAACGTGGCGTTCTCTGAGACGGCCGTAGCGACGGCTTCTTCTGGATTATCGCTAAAAATAGGGTCCACCTGTTGGAGGGTGCGACATTGCAGGTGACTACTTTTGAAAGTATATTAGAGGAGAGATAATCTTCCACCGATGAACGTGTCGACACCTTCATGTCTTTATTGCCTTCCCTTGATGGACGCTGGTTGGGTGTACTGCTATACGGAAAAGGCTGGCCAACGAGCTGGATCAAATGGTCACTTCCACATTCCGGACAGTTATCGCAGATTCCTGCGGGAAGAAAAACGTACAGAAGGGTAGGAAAATTAAAAGGTATCCTTTACTGCTTACATTGCAAATAACACAAGCAACTTCAACTCTGTCTTTGAATGAGACGAGATACACCCTGTATCAAAAGATCACCATTCATTCACAGGCGTGACGCAGAGACAACCAAACGTTCACACGTACATATTCGCACCTTTGGAAAAATGAAGCGTCTCCGGTTAACCTAACATATGGAAATCAGCCATGGCACGAAGCCAAAACTACTGAAGAGAAGCCACAAAACCACAGCAAGGCCTCAAATTTATTTATTTTGCTGTTGTTGGCAGCATCACTAATCCCGTATCCATTGTGCTACGTACAGTATAGACATGTTTTAAAAAAAAATAAAAAATAAAATGAATAGTCTGTAAACAACACGGTATTATATCCACCCATCCATTTGCCGCTCGACCTTATTAGTTGACAAATGAGCTTGAGCCTATCCCAAATGACTTTTGGGTGAGAGGTGAGTTACACCCTGGACGACAGGGCACATCCAGAATAGGCAAAGCATTCACATGACTCCAGGCAAAGTGCTGAACTTTCAAACAAACTAGTCCCAGCTGGTGCTGAGCAATCTTCAAAACATCTCGAGAACAAAGTGGAATGTGCGTGCCAGTGCAGGTCTGAAACGTCAACTGTGGTCAAATCACACATAGGTGGCTGTTTGCAGGATCTTATCTGACATCTGTTTGTTATAATCGTAAAAGAATAATTAAAAAAGAAAGAAAAAATAAAAGAAGACAGCCGAAGGGAAGATTATTGCTCGGATGATTCACTTATGTCCTTACAAAAGGAAAAACATATCGCTGAAGATACCACGTCTGCGTCTTTCACAATCATGCCCAGTCTCCCCCCCCCGTGCACACCTTAATCTTGCTCACCTTTGTCGCCCTCATCGCATTCCATCAACCCCGTGCCGTCCTGCTCATCGACGCCCACCGGCAGCATGACGGGCCTTGTTCCCCTCGCTCGACCTCCGGCCTCCATGAACTCTGACCCGCAACGAAGGCACTGCAAATGAACACGCCCTGGAAGGAGCCCTGCGTCACGCCGGCGGTTGGCCTCTGCCACGGGTGACAGCACAGCGACGAGATCCTGGTCAAGAAGGTTACGATGACGCAAATCAAACACGCTTTCGGCACATGTCCGAGATCTGAGCTTGAATTTAGTTTGTTTGCAACGCGATCAAGGGCTTGCATGGATGCGGCAACAACCTTAAGGGCCTGCTGTGGGTCGTCATCCAGAAGGACGTAACATCTCCGCCTCTTTTCCTTCATGATATAATCAAAATGGATCTCCACTGCTGGAAACATTACTTTGGACTCCTGAAAAAAAGAGGTATTTTTAGGTTAACTTACATAAAGCACACACCTAAAAAGGCCATAAAAGAGATTTCACCGCGGGAGTCCAAGCGGCCTGTGTGGCATCCACCCTGGCCAGGCAGTCCAGCTCCAGGCGACATCTCTCCTGACCAGACTGCACGTCGACCTCGATCAAATGGCTCAGTTTGACACGCAGAAACACCTCTTTCCTCGCCTCATCCTGAGTCTTTGCATCTTCCTCTTCTTTGTCAGGCAAGACACCCACCAGAAGCGGCAGACACTGGTCCACTGCACTCGACAACATACAGTATATTAAATGTGTTTTTTTTTTGTTGTTGTTGTTTTTGTGTGAACTACCTCCCAGGTCTTCCTCGTGCTCTCCCTCCTTGGAGTTGCCACTCTCCTCCTTGAGGGAGTCCAAACTGTGTCCAGGTGAACAGACCTCACCAAGGCCTGCCACCTCAGCATCCACTGGTGTGTCTTCCAAAGTGGACTCGGTGTGCTGAGGGCTCTGACTGGGCCACTGTAATGTGGACTCTGTATCTTGCTCTGCCTCCACGTCTGGCGTCGGCACCTTCGGCTCCGATGAGATGAGTGGCGGAGGGAGAACCTCCGGGGGCAGACACGGAGGGGTGACAAGGCTGTTGGAGAGGCTTTCCAAGCCATGAGCAGTCTTGGCAGGAGGCGGTGCTGCGTCGACGTCGAGGTGATGCTGGTACCGCAGCCAGTCCTCACCCAGCTGCTCTCGGAAACTGGACATGCGCTCAATCTCCTCTTGGTGTGGAAGAGCAATGACTAGAGAGGAAGCACACTGGCGCTCATTGCAGTGTAGACGGGCGCCCCGGCGTAACAAGTCTAAAAATATACATGTGACTCAGGGACGCGCGGTCACGGCAGACAGAGCCTCCGCGTCCCCTCCCTTGCGCGCGGAAAAAGCAAAACTAAGAATGATTCCATGAAATTATTGTCCATTTTAGTTTTCTGGGCTGTGCTTTATGTTCATTTTATTTTTCAATCCAATAATGTCAATGAATTCATCATTAATATCTCTCTCTCACACACTCACACTTCCGCTTTGCGCAATAACATCAACAAGGACCTTTTGCTGAAATCCAATGTGATATTCTAGTTAAGGTAGGCGGTTTTAAGACAAACTTCGACACTTTAATATATTATTTCCGATGTTTCGTCATGCTTTTCGTCGCGCGCCTTGTATGAGTGGGGATTAACTTTTTCAATGAATAATTTGGAAAAATCACAAGTCACTCTCACAAACTCACACTCTCCCCCTCGCCCTCACACTCTCCCCCTCACCCTCACACACTCGCCCTCTCACATTCGCCCTTGCCCTCACACACTCGTCCTTGCCCTCACACCCTCTCACACACGCCCTCGCACACCCACACACTCTCTCACCCTCACACGCTCGCCCTCTCACATTCGCCCTCGCCCTCACGCCCTTGCCCTCCCACGCTCTCACACCCAAACCCTCACACACTCTCTCACACTCACACGCACTCTCTCACCCCCACTCTCTCACACTCACCCACTCACCTTGTGAGCAGGACACTGCTTGATATTCAGTATCGCTGGGTTCCGAGATACTCGCTCGACGCACTTTAACCTTGGTGTGCAACATAGAATTAGTTCAAGAAAACATAAGGAAGCCATCGCAACTGTCAACTCGACCACACGGGATCAGCATCCTCCAACGTACCCGGGACTTCTTTTTGCGACTGCGTGAGACTCGCACCTCCCCCACTGAGAGGCTATCGCTGAGTTCCCCAGCTCCGCTTGACAGGTCTGCATAACTTCGTTCTAACTCTGCCGGAGGGGCCAACTGGACCTGGCCAATCACTTGTCCGGGTTTGGGCAGAACCTGGGGGAAATTAGTGATGTCCGTTTAGACTTCTCGGCTGTAGAACTTTACCAACATTTGACACGGAAGCAAACTTACAGATAACTCGGAAGAGGAGAGCGATACGTCATCGAGTTTTAGCTGTCAGAAACCAATAACGTGAATGGGACTGAAATGCTCTCATTTATGTCACCAACATATATTTTTTTTTTTACCCACTCGGAGGCCAACAGCCTTTGGCGAGAGGTGTCGGACGGTACACGTGCGATGAGCCTTCTGGAAGTACAGCGGGTTGCCCTCCAGTTTCAACTATATGACGGAAAAATGGCATGTTTCAATAACTGTCTGCATGTATGGACGGATGCAGGTGAGCGTCCTCACCGTGGTAAGGCAGTGAAGCAAGGAAAGAGGAGCCAGTTGGGAATGCTCCAGCAGAAGATTATAGGCCAGGTCCAAATGTTGCAGCGATGCCAACTGCTCCACACCTGTTCATGCACAAACAAGATCGACAGAAACTAAGCAAAATGCATACGCAAGTCAATGTGTGTTCTGGCCATTGTACTGCGTACCATTTATAGTCTCCAGTTCATTGTTCCTGAGGATGAGCGTGAGTAGTTTGGCCCTGGCGCTTATGCTAAGCGTTGGCGCCCTCTGGAGGCAGTTGTAGCCTAGATTCAAATGTTCCAGTTCACTCAAAGGCTGAGCGGAAAGAAGAATAAATGAAAAGAAGCACAAACGACTGCAGTTCCAACTCAGGAGGCAAACAGTGTCTGACCTTTAGAAACTCTGCACACTCCTGAATCTTGTTGTGGCTTAAATCCAAAGACTTCAGGACATTCAAGAGACTCTAAGAAAGGCAAAGTAGCGCAAACTTGTGTCAGCGGCATAAAAGGTAAGGGAATAAGGTTAAATTATTCCTTGCGGCATTTGTCTCACCAAAGACTGGTCAAGGCAGACAATGAAGTTGTAGCTAAAGTTGAGGGTGTGCAGCTCCAGCCATGGCAGAGCAGAGCTGAGGTCGCCGCCGCACAGGGAGAGCAGCTCCTGCAGGAACAGGTAGCACACATGCTGTCACCGGCTCGAACCGTCAGATGCAGTAACAGCCATGTTGAGAGCACCTCCAGTGAGCTTAGGCTCTTTGAGCAGATGAAGACCTCCAACTGGGAATAAACTCCTCGGAGCCCCTCGACGCAATGCGGGGGGATATTCTTCAGCTGCCAAGAGAAACACAAAAGAAAGACAGATGTTGAATTCAACTTGAAAGAAACACACTTGATTCGTCTCAGAGGGGCAATACAGCTCAGATGTAGTCATAGCATAGGATTCAACATAGAGCAAAGAGTTGTGGTAATAAAAAGGATGGCCGAGTGGTCTAAGGCGCCGCGTTCAGGACCCAGTCTCCCCAGGAGGCCTGGGTTCGAATCTCGAATTTCCCCATTGTGGGACTAATAAAGGGAATATTATTATTATTATTATTATTATTATTATTAAAGAAATGAAAATCCCCCAAAAAAGGGGCAGATAATTGAGGGACAAATAATAAACAAATAACTGGCTTAAGGCACAGAAGGATGAGATGGCAATGCAACACAAATTGGGGCAATGAGCATCAAAATGCAACAATTAAATACAAATTAAGTAAAAAAAGCGAAGAAAAAGAAAAAAAACAGAGAGGTGAGGAATAAGGCATACCAAAAAGTAAATTACCTCCAAACACTTTAACGACTTGAAAGGGAAAATCTTCACTCCAGACTGTAGTCTTGTGCTTGACGGGTTGATGAGCTGCATTAAGCACGCACACACACATAAACAAACGCAAACAGTTGTCAAATGATAACTATTCCATTAGTTAGCCATTGGTTGTCAGTTCAAAATCACCTTAAGGGAAATTGTCTTCTGCAGGATGTCGAAGAGGAACTGCAGCTGAAGCAAAGATGCCGTGTCAGCTGGATGGGACGGCAGGGCCAGGAAGCCATGCTGTTGATTCCTGGACAGCAAGTGCTGCTCGAACAGTCGGTTGAGCTGCTGCAAGCTGGTCACGGGCAGGGTCAGCGTACTGCTGCCACCAAGCACCAACTCGCCTGCAGATGGATAACTGAGATGGCAATACTATATATGGGCTCATCTTAATCAATCAGAATATTGTGGAAAACTTCATTGCAGATGTTCTTGTGAAAATCATGATTTAAACACGATTGTTCGTTCTAATTGTTTTGGTTAGAATCATTCTATTATGACTATGATTTTGCTACTACTTTGCTCTATTTTCTTAGTTTTGTTATTTCTTATTCTGTTTTGTTCAGTATGGGATGGAACTACCTGAATAAAACACAACACCAGAAGAACATCCAAAGTTCTGAAGCCTGGATTCAAACTCCCAAGCTCACAGCCGTCAATATTATTTTACTACAAGTAGTAACATTTTCCATTATTGTTCATTTTATTTACTAAAATCGCAAATCATATATTACACAACGAGTGAGATTATTGATGTCTTCATTTTTTTATAGATAGTTTTGATGATTGGCGTTTTCAGATAAGACAAAAAAACGACAAATTGTCGAAAAATTACAATAAGAGACAACAAAATGTGTTTGTAGTGTTGAATCTCTACGAGTTTTGAATTGAACTACTAAAACGATTGATTTTGCAAAGTCAAATGAGAATTAAGCGCCACTCAAGCTGAACCGAACTTGAGCTCAAGACTCACCATTATTTCGGAGAAGTGTTGCCAGACTAGTAACAAGCGAGGACTGGCCACCGCAACTACGAGACATCTTTAGCCGGCGTCGTAGCACTGAGCTGCTGTCAAAAATGACGAGCTTCTGGTTTCGCATGCGCTATCATTACAATCTTGACAAACAAACAAACAGCCAGGTCAACGTGCACCATCTGTCAAGAAGAACAACTCACATCCCCAAATCAGCTGCACTTAGCCAGCCAGCTAAGCTAGCTAAAGCACTTCCTGGTCACTAGCTAAAACGTGTGATGCTAACATGACATGCACGCGCAATTGCAGCCTAAGCAGTGGACGAGTAACGTTCATGCGTTGTCACTTGTCAACGATATTTTCCTGCACAGTACAGGAAAGTATAGTGGTGATTTTCATGATGTTTTTTATTCACAACACTGTGTCACGTGACGAGGAGGCGCCTACGGTGGCCCTAACGTACTAAAAGTTAATGCCTTTATTTTGTGACATTTATTATGATTATATTATATTACTGCTTTCCTGTATTTACTTTTTTGCTCAATACCAATTCTGTTTAAACATTTATAATATCCTAATTTTATTTATATATTTTTTTCATAGCATGAACCTGAATCCACGGAAACTATGTGTGTCTATGAATAACATTAATCCATTCTCAGTATTGATTACAACATTGCATTAAAAGAAATATTAACAGATTGTACTCGATAGATATTGTGTAATAATTCAAACGTTAAATTTCATGACTTTTTCAATACAATCTGTGTGCACTGGGTGGTGCACTTGAGGCGAGAACCATAAAAGCCGTTTCTCCATTGCAATAGATAAAAAAAAATATGTAAATAATTATCATTAGTACATTTTATTGATACTTTGGCATTAATGTTTTTATTTAAAACGGCTATTATTTTGTTTGTAGTTTCCGATTGAGTTGAAGTACACAACATGCACTGCCGACACTGTGGAGTTAAGCAGTGTCACATTAAGTTGCGCCTCAAAACTCCCCCAAGAAATAGTTTTAGGTCTACAGTACAAACTGCTAAAGTAGGCTACCACCTGAGAATGTGTTGTAAAACTTTTGTAGTGGCGCTCATTTGATAGTACAGGTGTACCAATGACATGACCTGTGAATGCATAGCCTCATTCACTTTCTGGTACTGTTTACTGTACAGTTCTACTTTCAGACCTGTCACATATTGAAGGAAGTGAGTACATGCAAGGCAAGATTAAGAATAAAAAAGTGACACTAACACTTCAACTTGGGTCTGGTTTTGTAAAAATCCCTCCTCAGGCCATGTGTGCATTTCAACACACTTGAAGGAAATTGAATTGCAGAGCCTTTAGGCGGACAGTTCACGGTGCCAAGATACGGAGGTTGTGGCATTCCTGAGTAAACCATCCATATGGTACCCAGATTCCTGACAAATTTGGTGTTAAAAATATTAGATGATCTCGGGTCCTGAATATAATCCTTTGGGGCCAAAAATTATTCCTATTTTGGTGAGCTTTTGTTCTTTTTCCTTGGATTCAGGAATTTCATATTCCGCACTCTGTAGCTGATTGTTTATTGACTGGAGTCCCAATTTGGTGGTCCACAAAATATTTTGCAATAAATTATGTTGCATCATTTCAAAATTGTGAATGACTCCTCCTTCTTTAGCATTAGGACAAATAAAAGCTGATATGATTATGGTGTATCATTACATAAATTGGATGATTGTTGCATTAATAAAGTTTCATTGAATCACTTTTTTTCTTCTCCTATAATTAAGTGCAGTGTTCAGATTAAAATTGTCCATATTGACTGACTATTTTATTTAAATTACAAAGTAATAAAACCTCTTTCTCAGTTCTGGGTGAACATTTGGGTCGACTATGCTCCCGTATTTATTGTTGGTCATAGTAGTACTTGAAGAAAGTTTTTTTTTAAGATGTTACTTGATGTAACACATTTGAGAACCACTGTTTTAGATGATAAAAACACCTCCAGAATTGAAAGCTGTAATACAAGCGCAAAGTTGCTTTTTAAAATAATTTACTTGATTTTCTTGATTTTTTTTTTAAAACGTTGACTTTAATAGTATTACGATTTTATCCTGGATAAATAAAACTTCATGCTCTTTTGGCGATATGTTTGAAACTGTTTGGAATGAAGAGGGGGTGGCTGGAAAAACATCTCTCCAAAAATACAATACAACTTTATTTATACAGCGCATTTCACAACAGCTGGAGCTCTAACAAAGCGCTTTCCTGATAGTGTAACAAAAATTAAAACACATAAACACATGTACAATAGAGATACTAGAAGAACAGCAGAACAATAAGTTTGAGAAGCCCTTTCCCTAAAGTGAGAACTGTAGGACCCAGCAGACCACCGCCCCCCTTGCTTCACCTGTTCGCGGTCGCGCGCGCAACCCCCTTCCCCTCCCCTCCCTCACTCTCTCTCTCTTTTTTTTTTTTTTAAAACTTGGTAATTCCTTCCACCAGCCCACAATAATGTCACAAAAGCCAAGGCAAATCACAATGCTCAAGCTCTACAGCCTGCTGGTCATTACCGCGTCCGTCGCCGGCGCCTCGCTGGCCGAGATGGTCTTCCGCTGCCCGGCGTGCACCGCCGAGCGGCTGGCTCTCTGTCCGCGGCTCAGCGAGCCTTGCGCGGAAATCGTGCGCGAGCCGGGCTGCGGGTGCTGCCCGGTGTGCGCCCGGCAGGAGGGCGAGACGTGCGGCGTGTACACCCCGAGGTGCGCCGCCGGCTTGCGATGCTACCCGACGCCTGACTCGGAGCTTCCACTGGAACAGCTGGTGCAGGGCCAAGGCCTGTGCCGGCACACGGTCGACACCGTCACCACGAGCCAGGAGCACCGGGAACAGACCAGCGGTCAGTCCGTCCTTTTGTCGGTCCGGTCGGGATTGCATCAGATTGGAACACTGATGTGCTTCATTAAGTCGATATCAAAACTACACAACTTTTGCTATAGTTCCAAATTAGTTTGTCTTGCTCGCATGAAAGGACAATTAATTGTACGTTTTTTTTTCCTAGTTTATAATATTCATGAGTGGTGCCTCTTTCGTTTCTTTACAAATGTCATGTGTGAGTCCATGTTGCACAGACCTGGGTGAAGTGCACCATGGTGGTGAAGTAACAGTCGCCCCCCCAATATAGAATGCTGCCTTTAACCCAGTGAGCCAAGGTAGTGGCCAAAATTCTCATAAGCTGCACTCCTCGGATGGACTAGCAAAAAAAAAAATCCCAATGTTGATGTTGACGATTCTTTGAGGGAGTGGAGAGAGCTGGGAGACAGCGGGAGGAATGTTGCATTGTTTGGAAAAGCTGGACTTTAGGCTTTGACCTGCAGTAAGCATACACTGCGGTTTACCTAGAAAATGTGTGTGCAGGAGGACTCCAGTGAGGCTCATGTGCTTTGTGTTTGTACAAGGACGGGTCACTGCGAAGAGGAAAAGTAAACAGCCTCATTATTTGGATGATTCCGAGGCCTTTAGTGAAGCCGGACAATTTGTGGCTTTTGAATGCTTTGCCAGAATGATACATTAATGTTGGACCTGGCTTGCAAGACAATAATTATCCCTTTCATGATTAACCAACAGTCATCATGATTTAGTTAATCCTTAAATGCAAGCTCACATCGAAACCAGCTCAAGTGTTGCTGGGTCAAAGGCCACGAATCAGCCTTCCAAAGGCCTCGCATCATTTCTGGTTGTGATACAAAAACAACAGGATGGATTTAAGATTTTGACCTTGGCCTACATGCATGTGCGATCAAAGGGGTTTGCAATGAAATATTTCTGATAGGATTTGACAGTTAAATTTGATTTGTGACAAAATCAGCCGTCTCTGGCCATATCTGGTGCCTCAGACTTAATATACAAGAAACCACAGCGCTTGAGGAAAAACAACCAATCAGTGACCGAAGGCCTGACTCATCGCTTGCGCACCGCTACCGCCTCTTGCTTGTCTGTTCCTTCTTACCCAAAAAGCACATTATACATTATTGAGTGGTATTGGTACCGATTCCGCTAGTAATTTTGATATGTAAAATTGTATTTAAAACAATAACAAAACATTGGGATTTTTTGACACAGTTTACGATTCGCTGATGTGTCAAACTGCTGGAAAAACTCAATGTCAGATTTTCATTTCCTTAATTATTGGTGGCTGACATCAGGAGCGTCCCGATACAAAAAATAATACCGGTATCGGCCTGATACGATACCAGGTAGACTCGGGAATTCCTAGTTTAAAGTTAAAGTTTTTGCGAGGCTGCATGGAGGTGACAATAAGTATAACCGAGAAAGTTCGAGTCACGCCTTCTGTTTTCGATTGGTTGTTCTTCCTCGGCTGCGTTGATTTCTCATGTGCTTTGTCAAATTAGGGGCACAAGATTGGTGCCAATGACCATTTTTTTTTCTCAAAGATCAAATGCAGTACGGTCAAGTTATAATGACCGTTTCACCAACAACAACCAAAAGCTGATCTTTCTTACGTCTTTAAGTATTAATTGTAGGCATATTCCAGTCGATTCGTGCACGCGTCACGTGATTAGCAACGTTGTTTCCGGCTTCGTTACACTCGCGTTTTGGCTTTCCATGTTCTCCCCGCGCTCGCCTGTGTTTTCTCCAGCTTTTCTTGCTTCTTCCCACATTCCAATAAACAGGCATGCCGACTCAGTTAAATAATCCAAATTATCCGTAGGTGTGATTGTGTTACGTGAATCCTTGTTTGTCTCGACGTGGCCCGTGATTGGCTGACAACCAGTCCCGGGTGTACCCCGCCTTTGGCCCAAAGTCAACTGGGATAGACTTGAGCTCACCCTAATGTGGAAAAGTGCGATATAAAATGGATGGTTGGAAGCCTGTAAATGGAAGCATGTGCCTAAAACCATCCAACCGTCATTGAAGCAGATAAGAATGAGAAATCTTTACAACCTACATCCAACACAACAAAAGTAAGACGCGATGCAACATGTGTTGGTAGCCGAAATCGTTAGACGTCATTATGCTTCTCACAACAAACAATCCGCCCCCCCCCCTTCCCACCCCTTCCGTATTTGTGTGTGTGTGTGTGTGGGGGAAGTAACAATGTCAAGTACATCCGTGCTCCTGGAAGTGAGAGCTGGAGTGGAAAGAAACAGCGGTGCCATCTGAAATAACATGGTTAGCTAACAAGAGCGAGCATTCCTGTCCAGTTGAAGCCTGACAGACTGAAATAGCCCCGAGATAATCCTTCACCAAAAAAATAAAATCTTCCACCCTTCAACGCAGACTTCTTTAAAAACAGCGCCACAGACCCCTGTCGCCCAAATGTCTCAAAATCACGACTGCAACGACACGTTTAGTAGCTGTGCCATCCAATCAGAATAAAACGTTTTCACGCTCCTCTGTACTGAAAACATTTTTTAAAACAAACAAAACACGACATCGCCGCGGGAATCATTTCATTTATCCGCCCATTTGGGGGTCAGAGGTGAGCTGCAGCCGATCCATGTGCCGAGAGTAGTTAAAAGATGAAGAATTGGGCGCCCCAGTCACCACAAGATTACTCAACCAGTGTGTGTGTGTGCGGGGGTGTGTGTGTGTGCGCGTGCATTTTCATTTGCATCCCTCTGTTAAAAAAATGGCATTATTTCATTATTTCAATTTGACTGCAGAAAATTCACAAAAATCATCAAATGAATCTCATAATTTTTTTATGAGTTAGTTACCGGTTTAACATGTCCAAAAAAAAAAAAAGAAAAATCGCAGAAAATGCTGATCACTCTTTTCCAAAGTAAAAGCAAATGTTTTGCTTTCATGGAGGATTACAACAATCGGATAACATTTACTGTTGACAAGCTGAAATCGCGAGCGTTTGGACAATTGCGAATTCAAAACGTTATCGCAACTTTATATATAGTTCGATTATCAAAAATAAATATTGATTCATTTGACAATTGATTAGTTGTTGATCTGATCAATTCATGTTTGCAAGTCTAACATGAAATCATTTAACATTTGTTGGCAAGAGAGATGCATGAACATAAGTAGGCACGTGTGTGTGTGTGTGTGTGTGTGTGAGCGCAAGCATGCCAGAACATGTCCAAACGGCGCTTTGAGATGAAAGGTAAACACATCTGCCTCCCGCCGTTTCTACAAAAGCAGTTCCACAAAGTGCTTTCAAATTGATGGACAGTTCCATCTTCATGTCATTTTACATGAATTGATTCTCTTTTTTATTTTTTTGTTTTGGATTTATACTCTGAACCTGTTTAGCTAACTTGGGCCCAAGCCGATCAGCCATCCGAATGTTGCTGAATATTTATCTATTTTTTTTAAATTGACATACACTAACGCGAATGAGCCGGTATTCGCTCTGCCGACCCCAATCTTGACATGGCACCTCTGGCCTTGGTGCATTCTGGGAATCTGTCATGGATCACTTTTAGAAAGGAACTCATTGTCGAGGGATTAATTAAAGCAGTCGACTGGACAGTTGGCCTGCTCCTCTGTTTATACTGCTGCGCCGAGCCCACCGAGGCCCAGCTCCCCTCAAAGGGAGGGAGGGGTGTGGTGCTGTGCTCCTCTGTGGTTGTGTGCGTGTACATACAGTGCAAGAGATGGTGGCCTTTGCCCTTCTCAAATGGTGCGTTCATGTGTGGGGCTGCCTAGACTTTAAACCGACATACTGTATCGAGCGTCTTGTCAGAGACAGTAGTAGAAATTACATAAGGGCTCATTTTACACTAAACGGGTTTTAGCTGAAAAATTGAAACATTTTAGAATTTTTCACAAAGTGTGTGAGACACTCCAAACTAATAAAGTTGTTCTAAAAGCTCATTAAAATGAACTGAATTTACAAAGCAAAAAAATCAAAACTAAATAAAAATGAATTTTAATGAAAAATGCCGAACTATTATAACACTGACACTGTGGCCTGTCTAGTGCAGCATTTTCCGTCATTTCCGCAAATACATGCGTTTAAATGCTCACGTCACGTTTTTGTGGAATTGTAGAAAAAAAAAACAGCTTGCAACTCACACCAAATTGATGTCATTTATGTATGCTTGCGACGATGAGCCTGTCTTGGGCTTTTGAGGCTGCACGTGTTGTATATTGTAGCCAGCCTCGGTAAAATGAATGAATGAATACTTTTTGGCTTCTATACCCGTCAATGGCAGCAAATGAGCTAATTAAACCATAAAAAGATAGATTTGGGGAAAGAGAAGAGTGGAGGTATCCTGAGAGGCTCATTTTGTTCACGTTCACTTGAATGCACCCAGCGCGGTCCGTCTTACAGAGCTACTTTCGAGGTCATATGGGATACATTCAGGACTGAAGTGGGACTGAAAAAAAAAAAATCAGCCCTGTCATTTTTGGCTTAGACCAGCCCCTCATAATTAGCAGAGCGCAACTGACTAGTGATTTATGTATGTGTTACCTGAAGGAATGTGTTTTACTATTATCCCGGCTTGGCTGCACTTGACAGCTACAGTTACATTTTATGAAGTGGTAAAAAAAACACAACAAAAAGAAAACTTTCAAATACGTGGAACTTGCAGGAACAAAAATGAAATCAAATCAACTTCATTTGTCTAGCACTTTATCACGCCACGTGCTACTCAAAGTGCTTAAAATCACAAAAACGGACAACTCTTTAATTCTTGCTCTATTTAATTCTTGTATTGAAATTTTCTCTCATAGATATTTTCCGGTTATCCCTGATGGCAATTTAGGCCTTGCTGCCTGCTTTACAAAGCTATTTGCAGTCTGTAAAATTAAAAAAAATAAAAATAAATAGATTAAAAAAAAGTGATAATGCAGCCCTCAAGCAACGCAACTCCCACTATCCAATTGTGAGTCGTCGCCCCTCCTCCAACAGGTGAGACGTTGGAACTGTTGTCCGAGTCAAGCCTGAGTGACGTCCGCTTACCTAGTAAGGAGACCACCTGGTTGGGACCCAAGGAGAGCGCTGTGCGACAACATCGTCAAGAGATGATGACCAAGATGAAGAGCAACAAGGTGGAAGAGCTCAAACCGACTCGACCCAAACAGGTGAGGACAAGCCAACAAATGTTGTACTGTACTATTAAAATAAAAATTTGGTTTTGTAGGTCAAAATGTTGACATCTTTTACCAAATTCCAAAAATTCAAACGAGTTAACTCGTGTTAAGAATACGACAAAACAAAAAAAAACCCTGTCTTTCTAATCTAATCAAATCTGATGAATAACAAATGTATAAATGTGATTTGCATTTAAGATGACCCGGCAACTTTTTTTCCACATTCTTCTTCTTCTTTCACATTGATTTGATTTTTAAAAGAATATTGTTTTATTTGTCTGTAATTTTAATGAGAGAGCCCAGGAAGAATTGTCTCCACTGTGCTGAGGACTAATGGAGTCCCACTTTAAACAGTAAAATAAATAAATAAATGTGACATTTAAAGAATTTGCAAAACAACAACAAAAACACACACATTTGCATGCACATGTCAGAGTACAGATATTCAATATCGTGACTCAATCCACATGCAGAGATTAAGAAAAAAAAGTTACGGAATTGGCAACACTGGCCGGTGTCAACACAGACATAAACCAAAATAAATGCTGCTGTTGGATGTTCACCCCCCTTTATTTTATAATGTCTCCACTGTATCGTATTTAGACCACATTTTTAATGCATAAATAAATAGGACAAATAATTAATTATAATAAACAAACAACAACAACAACAAAAACGTGTTCAGAAAGGATTGCTACAGGAGAAACGGTAGTCTTGTATTGTATTGTATTGTATTTATTTATTTATTTATGTTTTCTAATAATAAATTGCACCCCACCCGCGCTGACTGTGTTTTGTTTTGGGTACAAGACTCCGTGTCAGCAGGAGCTGGACCAGGTGCTGGAGAGGATCTCCAAGATGCCCTTCAGAGATAATCGAGGTCCCCTGGAGGACCTTTATGCACTGCACATCCCTAACTGCGACAGGAGAGGGCAGTACAACCTCAAACAGGTGAATAATAAACCTCTCAAAATGTTTGGAGCTTGACGCCATTATACTACCAGGTACCAGGAATTTAATACACATGAGTTGAAATGATAACAACTTGTTTTCGGGGTTAAAACGGCAGATGAATTAATTTTTTTCTAATATCTGTGAAAAACCTGTATAGATTAAATCAGTAGAAATAAATTAAGTGAAGGTCATTAATAGTTAAAATCGCAAGACTTCCTAAAGAAATAGTGGGCAAATCATCATCAACGTTTTGTGGAAGGCATTTAGGAACAGGTCTTGAGTTGTGTTTGAGAACTTTCGAAAAACATCATGGCTCTCTAGCCTGCTAGCTAACGTGAGTGCTGTCGCGTGTTATTCCTTTCTAAAATAACTGGAAAAGATCAGGATACTTTAAAACGCTGACACAGAAATATCAATTTAATAACAATGTTTATTTTACAAAAAATTAAATCAGGCGCAAGAGCGACAAAGTACAACAAATGACGTTGGTGGAAAGCACCCTAGGAAAATAACGATCCGAACAAAAAACGCTTGCAAAAGGCAAGGAGTAAAAATAGAACGAAAATCGCTTGCCTCGGAAGGACAAGGAACACCAATTTACGAGAAAAGTACGAGCGAGATAAATAACCATAGACAAAGAAATTACTTAGAGATGAAACAATGAACAAAAATCACTGGAAGAAAAACCGAGACGTCTAGCAATTCGAAACTGGGATCATGAGCAATGGGAATAATGCGACGCCGAGTCGTCGGCATGGTGTCCTTAAATAGTCTGTTAATCGTGAGCGTGACGAGTTACAGGTGCGTCACTCCAGCCAGTGACGTCATGACCCGGAACGAACCACTGGAGAGAAACGCCCCCATTCCAGCTGGACAAAGCAAAACAAATATGACATGGACATGACAAAAACGGAACCATGTCTGAACTTCCATCATGTCTATTTTTTTTTTAAATAAATCAATTTACTTGTTAAAATGCAAATTTATGCCAACGTTACGGCTTCTACCAGCCCGGACGGAGAGTATGCGTGTGTTATCTTCCTTGATCAGGTTTGCGTCAGTCTTTTCAGCTCCTAACCGTGGTGAGGGCGAACTGACTGGAACCAGCGGGCTGAATATTACGATACAGAAGACGGTCAATTCGCTTAGCGCAACGGGCTTTTATTATCTATCATTCTCTTTTTCATACAAAACACCTCCCTCTTCCGTGTCCTTCTTCGCGCCACCAACGCACGTCACACGCCACATTGCTGTCCCAGGCTAAGCCTGTAACACGTGACCCCATGGTGAAATGTTTATATTCAAAGATTTTCTTTTTCATTTTTTTTTACCATTACAGTTGAACTCAAATATTACTTAGATTGCAATGAAATTCCTGCTGACTCAAAGACAAAAAAATGTTGTTTCAGTGCAAGATGTCTCTGTATGGTCAGAGGGGCGAGTGCTGGTGCGTAAGCCCCCATACCGGCCGACCCATCCTTGCAGCCCCCACTGTGCGGGGCAACCCCAACTGCAGCCAGTACCTTCCGGAGCTCGAGCTGGAGCTGGAGATGGCCAACATGGAGCAAATACAGTGAGAATAAAACAAAAGCAACTGGAAAGCATATGGGAACAAACAACTACAAAAATGAGTAAGTGAGGTGAACTTGCAAGCCCCAGAAAGGAGCATATTGTTAAACTTGACATTTAATAATAAAACAAAACAAAAAATATTTGTAGATTTAAGCGCCTGTTTTGGTTTTATTTGGTGTCTTGTCTGATGTACAATATTGCATTGAGATACTAGTTTCATTTGCTGTGTGACCACACTTGTAACACAGAACTCTATCTCATATCTTAATCCATTGAAATGAATGTAAATGCAAAAAAATAAATAAATCAAGAAGCACTCTATATTGTACTTAATGAAAACATACAGTAATGACATGATGAAATAGTTTGAAAAGTATTAAATTGACATTTTGTGATCTTGGCCACTTGGGGGCAGTATCATCCATCTATCCATACATCCATCCATTATCTGCTGCACTGCTTCTCCTCTCGAGGGTCGCACGGGGGTGCTGGAGCCCATCCCATCAGACTTCGGGCAGTAGACAGGGTACCCCCTGAACTGGGTTCACACTCACGCTCACACCTTGGGGCAATTTAAAGTGTCCAATCAACCTGCCATGCATGTTTTGGAATTGTGGGAGGTACCCAGATTAAACCCACACAGGCACGGGGAGAACATGCAAACTCCACACAGGAAGACCGGAGCCGCTATCAAACCCACGACTTCTGCACCAGAGGCCATCGAGCTAACCAGTCGTCCACAAAAAAAACAAAAAAAAAAAACTTTCAGAATGACATTTTCTAAATAAAAGGTCCAAGCCACTTTAAATAAAAGATGCTTCTCCAGAGTACAGGATCTTTATTTAAATAGTGATTTGTCTTACAAAAACAGAGTACATCAACGACACAAGTGATAAATATTTTTACGAGTGTTCACATCAGAGTCATATTCTTTTTATTTGCCGCGTGTGCCTGAATCGATGGACAAGCGGAACAGGCTCATTAAGCCATTTGGTTGACTTTTGCAAAGCAGGACGCATTGTCAGTCTGCCGTAAATTGAACAGAAGGAAGGTGACTGTGAAAAAAAAAAAAAAATCCAATCAAAATGTTTGCCATCCTTCATCCTACATCTAAGTTGGACTCAACTACCAGAAGCACCACACGACCGCATGCAAATTGCAATTCAAAGAGGCATGTGGCCAAAGGCACTTGGATTTCCATACCAACTCAGTGACTGCGCACATGCTATCACCTGGGTGGATTTGCTTACACTCGGATGCTTACAGACAAATACAAACCACACCGGGCCTTTACATATCTTTTGCGTGCAAATCCCAAAAGCTGTACGGGAGCTTTTCTGGAAGGGCATGGGCAAATACACACACAGATGTTACCAGGAACATGAACACAAAGTGGACATACATTAAGTGAAATGTTAAAAAGAGACTTAAAGGGGAAGTCAACACAAACATTTTCTTTACAAGTTTTTCAGTTGACAGCAAGTGACAAAATGGCCGCCCTCTGAGATGGATTTTATGACTTCACTCATTTACCCCCATTGACGACTAAAGACGTCAAAGATCCATTTTTTTTTTTTACTTGGCTAGTAGTGAATGAGTTAATTTATATACCACAAACACAATATCAACCAGAATGACCCGTTTAGACTCTGGGTGTATTGTAAAGAAACTTTTAGGTCGACTTCCCCTTTAACCTTTTGCTGAATGTTGCATATAGACTAATGTAGAGCTGTCAAACTCATTTTGGTCATGGTCGACATTTTCGTTATGGATTCCTTTAGACAGACATCCCCGTGAGACCAATGAATAATCGGCATATAAAATGTGCTGCGCCAGATCTGACCAAAGCCTTGGTCTCGCATCCGACACCGGCGCTCAAATGTGTCTTCCACTTGTTTTGTTCCTGAATGATAGCAACGCAAGTACTCAACTGCTTTCACGCTCAGCGCAAGTCAAGCGCAAAGAGCAGATTAGCTTTCCGCGGGGGTGACGTTTTCTTTCCGTAGTTAGAAATTGCCAGCTGCGCCGTTGTGGGAGTGAACACAGCCGACTTGATTTACGCCCAATTGAATTCCCTTGAAAAATCATGGCAGGTGAGGCACGCGACCTACATTGCAGAAGCGGAAACAGACTCGCTAAGTGCATGCAGGAGATCGGCTTGCACGAAAGTATGATTATAGGAATCTGCAAGAAAATCTCGACTTGCGGATGATGTAAGTTGGTAGCTGTAACATTTGGAGACCGCCTGTCACCCTCAATTGTGCATTTATGTGAGAGAATGCATTACTCGGATGTACTATGACCTACTAATTAGAGTAATTGTCTTGAATGTCTTATTTATTTGGTGTTTTGCCCAGCAATAGCATCTCTCCACAATTACACGTCATGGCAGATGAAATTGCAATTCTGAGTTGCTTGGCAAACCTAAGGGCAGTCATCTCCCCTCCTGCGAGCATATAAGCAAATGTCACGCACACAATAAAAAAATTTTTTAAATTCAAAACCCCGAATTAAAGACAAAATAAAATGCATCCCTCTTACGCTTGCTAATGGCGAGCACATCAAGGAGTTGTTGCTCACTACTACCCCCAAATCACTAAAAATATGCCACAAATCCTCTCACGGGAGCTGAAATTGCAATGCAATCCAGTCGTTCAATGAAAGTGAAACTCATTGGGAGATTTTAATTGCATCAATTACGGCTCTTACCAATAGAAGCCCTACGTTAAGTATCCCATACAATTAGAATATTATTTAAAAAAAATATCTAATTACTTAAAAGATCTCTAAGGACTTTACGTGGTCTTCAAATCTGGTTCAATGCATTTTTAAAAAATATTTTTATGATGCTAATTTGATGGGACGCGAGCGGTTGGCACATCCGCCCAACAAGAAAAACTTCTAAAAGTGGGTTCAATAACAACAATTAACCAAAACTAATCCGGCCTAAATCTCCTTAAGAGAATTTATGCGGTTTAAGAAGAACCTCAGGGATAATGTCGAGTAGATGATTTGAAACCTGTGATCAAAGTAACCTTGGCAGCAGTCACGGCAAGTGATTGCATCCGTGCCGCACGACATTAATGTCGTCAATAATGCAAAAGAAACTCCATAAGAATGAGCATGCTTCTCAGAAAGCCAAAATTTTTAGATGAAAAAAACATTTTGGGTTTGTTATGACATAATATCCAAACATTTGGAGATGGTGCTTTTTTTTTTGTGAGCTGTAGCCTCTAATAAATAATAAAATAATCTAAATGAAATAAACATGACTTTAATTAATTAATTCAAAATAAACGATTTGAATCACATTTTTTTTTCTAATTTTATTTCAAAGCTTTGCGTGCATGGAATGAAGAGATGCATGCCCCCGACGAGTTTCACTTTTTAATTGAACTATTTTATACTGGAATAAGTAAAGTCATTTCTGACCAAGATGATGAGTACTCATTTGCATCAAGAAGGTCCAATGGCGCATGTGTGTGTGTGTGTTTCAAATCACAGTTGCAATATATATCCTAAATGAGCAAGCGTTTCAGTTTCCATTTTAACTCATTGACTGCCATTGACGGCTAAAGACGTCTTTTTTTTTTTTACTTGGCTGGTAGTGAATGAGTTAAACAAAGAATTCCATCATGGCCACATGGTGACAAATGAGACTGCTCGTTGGCACTCATCGCACGTGACGACTGGACCGGAGCTCACTCATTCCTGTTGCTGCTGCTGTCCAAGTCTTTGCACTGCAGGTCCCCACCGGCGTAGTTTATGCCCGGGATCTTGGCACCGAAGCGATCCACGCACCAGCAGATGCCCCTCCTGCGTCCGCGCGATGGCTTGCACTGCAGGTGGAGAGGTGAGTGCTTAGGCTATATCATGAGGAGTGAACACACAAAAAGTGGGTGGAGGAGGATTCCAGCGTACCTGTTTGCGCTTGAAGAAACCTTTTTTGTCACAGTTGGGGATGTACAAAGACAGAGCCAAGACCCGTGACGTGTCCTTCATGCTCTGAATGAGGTGATCCAGACGTCTCCTGCAGGGCCCCTACAGAGGAGACGACAAGGTCGCTTGTATTTGTACTTTGCAGTAGTTGACATTTAACAGCTTAAGATTCTGCTCCCAAACTCTATAAAATGTAATATTTAATAATAATTTTATATAAAATATATTTAATTCAATTCTAAACAAGTCCAGTGAGAAAATGATGCAGCTTTATCCGTGGAACTTTTTTGTTTGTGTGCTGCAATCATAGTAATGCAAGGATGTGAGGGCCACTTTAAAATTCAACTTTAATTTATAAAACAATCAATCAAACATGCAATTATATATTGTTTTTATTTATTTTTTATTATTTGAAAAACTGTTATAAATTGTTTTCTGTTAACGGTGATGAGGTAAATTGTCGGGGATTTTTCCTAAAGGTTTGGCGGTAGCCAATGGCCAGACAAGAGCAAACTGCAGTAACATTTATTTTTTAACAAATTTCATAATAGTCGCAACACCTTTTTTTTTGACACTCTCCTTTCTCAATCTGCCCATCTTCATCCACCCTTTTTTATTTTTAAACTCACCTTGTCGGCCATCTTAAATATCATCTTTAGTATAAACCCCGGGCCATTGCAAAATGGATGGCGGGCCGCAAATGGCCCCCGGGACCTAGTTTGGACACCCGTGCCATAGATTGTCTGACTCCAACCAAGGTGTAACGGGACTGAGACTCAAGCTGGCCCCTCGCTGAGAACTTGAACGTGGTGCATGGCGGGAGGCTACTTTGTCAAAACTGATGTGAACACAAATAAAATCTGTTGCAAAGTGGCGATTGAGTGCAGATCACGTACAAACTCGGGCTCCAATTTCTCCAAGCCTTGCAGAGGGAAGTCCAAGTTGCTGTTGGGTCCCACCCTGGCCAGCTGCTTTTTGCGGTCCTTCGCCTGCTTCATCGCCTGGGCCTTCCGACTGCTAATGTGGTCCCGTCCGTAAATGGGCACCTTGGTTTGGGGCATCATGGACTCTGCGACGGGGAGCGAGACATCATCATGACATTGTCTGTTTGTTTTCAGTCACCGCTTCTGAGCCACAACAAACATCCAATGTGTGAAAGACAATCAAATATGACAGTTGGGTAACGGTTCATTAATATATTTATATTGTAACAATACTTTGTCCTCATATTTTGTAACTCAATGTTTCAGCTACACAAAGTCTGTTCCACAGTCTCACTTGGTTGTGTAACATTTTTATTTTGTGGTTTGGCATTTTTGGATCCTAAAATGTTGCAGTATAATGAAATTCATACCTCTCTATGCTGTCCTACAACATTCCCTGCCACTTTGAAATATTCTAGACTAGAAATAGCGGATTGGCGTGTTCCAGATAATCTCCCTTGTGTACTATTCCAATTGCTTTTTTTGCAGTATGAAGAGTGGATGTCGTAAAAATATGTGTTGCCCTATACGTCTGTAGCGTTTGGTTGAGGTAAGACCAATTCACAGTTCGGCATGTGGAGTGACTTGTCATCTAGAAAGTGATTTTAGATAGATTCTGAATATGTTTGTGTCCTCAGCAAATAATAAGAATTTCATGAAGAAATAATTTGGTACCAAGCACAGAGCCTTGTGGAACGCCACACAGCGCGTCTATGCAAGTTGCCCAATTTTTCCAAATGGCTTCCTGGTTGCTAAGTAACACTTAACACAATTTCTTCTATATCCATTTTGGTCATTGTTAAATCAACTGTGCTGTTCTAGAAGTCATCAAAACTGACAGTTGAACACTTTTCCGTGAATTTTCAAGTCGAAAGATGTAAACATGTCTTGTTCCATGAAGCCATCGCTGGCCCATTTCCATTGCCGTGTCATGCGTAGTAACATTTCCTCCATTTCATTGCGACGTGGCCCTATATGGCTGCTCGCTAAGCTACTAAGCTAATCGGGTGGTGAAACAAGGTCACCGTCATCCCCCTCCCCCCAGCCCCCAGCCCCCATCCCCACCAAAGCTCCCGCCCTTCCAATGACGTTGCTGTAGATCACAGTGATGTCATCCCTCTACATAATTACTTCTTGGAAACGGTTTCCTGCTGACACAGTTGTTCTCTCTCCCCCTCTGGAGAGAAAAAAAAAAAAAAAAAAAACTGAGGCACGATCCGCATTAAATGTCCATCAAGTCTTTGCTTGCTAATCCTCACCCAATCTGGCCTGTGCTGACGAATCATTTTGCAAACTTTTGCACGTTGATATTCTTGTTTAAATTGTCACGGTTGGTTGCACACAAGCACATGAAATGTGCTCAGTGCATGCGTGCAACAGAGTCAAATATTTCCGCAGTCAGCTTCTGCTGCGGGATGATCTTCGGATTGCGTTTGAGCGGCCATTTAAGATTTTTGCAGACCGCAGCTGATTTGCATGAAAGCAAACCTTCCTGGAGTGCGCTCGGAATAAATGAAGATCATTCGGCCAGTGTTGTTTCATATTGGAGCGCTTGGTACCCGAGCACCAAGCAATGAGCATTCAAGAAAAAGAAAAAAAAAAAAAAAAAATTCTCTCTCTCTCTCAACAATAGTGAAATAATTTACTGTATTAATGTGAATTTCCAACTAAAAGGACCCCCCGCTTGACATGAAGCTTAAAAAAAATGTGAACTTTGTCTTTTGCTGGGAGCCCATTGAACCTCCCGTTCAACTTACGAAAGTCGTTCCGGTGTAAGTTTACTGTACATTCTAGTGGTGGATCGTTTGTGGCGCTTTGTGGAACCAAATATAAACTATTTTTTTATGATCACTTTATGCGGTTTCACCACTCAAAATACATTCACGCGCAACCGAAAGCACAAATCTCAAGTCGAGTTGTTTATTTTATCTCTGCATTAAGTCTGCAATATTGCAACCGGCGAAATCTGGTCACCGATTGTAAAGGGAACAAATTATTTGACACTCCAAGTGAGTCCGTGTTTAACCATTCGGCATTCGGATAACAGCGGCGTGCATGCATGCAGCGCGTGAAGTATAGATCCATCAATCGACTGACATATCATCTAAAACATGACATCATCTTGTTTGAACAAGCAATCAAAGCGCGCAGCGTTTGACAGGCCATTTACCGAGCAAGTTGCGAGCAGCCCCACTTAAACACAGCAGGCAGACATGAACAAAAGAAGGCGGGAATGTGTTCTGCTTGCAAGTTGGATTGAATGCCTGTAAGTGTACAAAGTGTAATACCATCCATGTTACATTAAACACCTGGGATTGAATCTTGTTGAATAAAACCTTTCCTCGTATTTCGAGGCCTCGGGGCAAATGCGACGCCACCAAATAAGCACAGTAAAGCAAGCTCATTTAGGCCTGCGGGGGGGAAAAAAAGGGAGACGAGACATTAACACAGGAGAGAATGGAGAAACTTGAGAACGAAAGATGGTGCGTGATAAAAGGTGTATCACAGCAAGTGGAAAAGAAAGGCAAGAAAAAAAATATGACTCGACGGCCACACAAAGCTGGACGTGCAAAGTGCTGCTCCCCGGCAGACACAATGACTCCATGTCACGTCTCTTAACCAACCAGGAGCCTCACAAGGTCCCACCTGTAATTTTCTCCCTTGTTTCATGTGGGTCAGCTAGCACCCGATCCTCACACCCACCCCCAAGGCAATTGGCCACTCACACACACACACACACACACGCACACACTCACGCACAAGCGACTGATTTATGGCTGGCAGCCACATTGCCTTTCAGGGTTAAGATGACAGGTTGATTGGCAGCCATTGTTGAGTTCACTGGGACAGAGCGCGTTGGGTGCGGTGGCGAGGGGGGGGGGGCATTGGGATATCTGAAGGGCTTTTGAATTTCATACACTGGTAACGACAGATGTTCGAGGCTGTCTTTAAAAGTGGATATAGAGACAAGAGCAGTCAGATTCGGTTTCCTCGACGCCGATGAATAAACTGGCCGCATTTTTGGACGTGCGATGTGACCGTTGAATTAGCGCAGCGTATATTAGACAGACCGTGGGAGGAAGTTCAACACTGAGTCAATCTAAACTCATTGAACCCAGAGCGCCAGTGATTCGCAACTAAGCTGCCCGGGCACACTCGATTGGTCAGTAATCATCAAGATGTCGCGGAAATGATTTTCTTATTACTAACAATTATGTCTTTGTTTATCCAGAACAGTTAAATGATCCTTCGTTATGATGGAAGAAGGTACAATAAACGCATATAGTCATCATAAATGTAACGTAAATGTTAAATTTGGCTTCATGCCAGGATATCACATTTGTCTTCAATTACCCATATTTCATAGAACAAATCAATTTATGAGCAAATTGAGAAGAGAACATCATTATTACAGTCTTGGTAGTTTTTGTGACCCGTTTGCTTGGTGGTGTGCCATAAGATTTGTCCTCAAAGGTTGGGAAAGGAAACTGTAACTCACAAAAGGAGGAACACCTCAATGTAGCTCGTTGCTAATTCCCCCTCAATTTGACTTTTGATGCCGAGATGACGACGCTCTGAATTTTTGCAGCGGACGACGCGCATGCACATACCTTTACCTTTGGAAGGCTGCAGCAGTTTGTACAACTTCTCGTTTCGGCACACCCCCCGACCGTGCAGGAGTGCGTGCAGAGGCTTCTCCTCGCCGTTCTTGGGAAGGCATCGCAGCCCGCGAGTGCACGGCCCCGTGTACACGCCGCAAGACTGACCGTCCTCGAGCGCGCACGTCAGGCAGCAGCCGCAACCGGGCTCCTTCACCACCTGGCAGGACGCCGGCACCGGCGGGCACATGGAGCGGGCCTTTTGGTCACACGGCTCGCACGGCACGTACGACGCACCGCCGCTTGACACGCACAGCAAGGGGAGCACCAGGAGAGCTACGCTCAGCAGCATGGTGCGCGCGACGACTATCAACTGGAGAATCCTGTGTGTGCCAAAGACTGAAGTCCGAGCATCAAGCGGGCGTTTGCCGCATCCACAGGTGCGCAAAGGTGTCACCGCAGACAAACTGTGACGCGATGGATAACCAAGAGAGTCGAACTCCTGGCTGCTTCTTCTTCTTCAACTTTGCGGTGACAAAAAAAAACTGATGTGCACGTATAGATCCAGACGTAGCGTTGGTGTCGCTTCTCCTCTTCGTCTTCCTCTGCTTCTGCCGGGCGCGGATTGCGCGCAAAAGCAAAAGCAAAAGCTGTCGTCTCCACGCGAGAAAGGCCGCGTCTGTTTCCTCCCGCTGCGCTCCTTTCTGCCTCCGTGCCTGCGTGTGAGCAGAATGTGTAATCTGCGGCTGGCGTTGAGCTGGCCTTAAAAAAAAAAAAAAAAAAAAAAAAAGCCAGAGGCGAAGCCTGTAACGATGGGGATGTCAAACACCGCACGGAGGGGGAGGCGCACTTGTCAAGCGTGCAGGCTGTGATGCTGATTCTGCAGGGCGGGTACTGGCATGCCTTCAGATAGGAAGACGGTGATGTGACTGAGGCCTACCCAGTCGGACCACTACCCCCACCCAGCATGCGAACAAGAATATAATAAAAAGTCACAGTCATTTTTATTGTATATATATATATATATATATATTAGAGCAATATTGTGAAATCTTGTCTCTTCTCTCGTGTGCTTAACAGAAACTGACCTTTAAAAGCTTTTAATCCAGAGCATAGGTCAAGTTTCACATTGCCAGCAATCCTTCTCCACGTATTCTTTTTAGCATTGGTAACGGACATTAATTTTGATGACAGGTAATGAAAGTGCCGAGTGAAATTCTTTCCTAGATGCCCGCTGTTCTTTTATGCTGATTGTTGAGTTGGTATATTCGTGACAAAGACAAAGATGCATGTCTCTGTTGTTCAACTGGTTTGTCATATTTCTCGGTTCTCGTCTTTGCCACAACTTGTACCGCTTTTCCTCATTTGGGGCTTCATATCTTTATACCCAAAGATTTTTTTTTTTTTTTTTTAAGATGTTCAGCTCAGTTCATGTCACCACAGTTACGGTTTGGAACAGTAAATCCTGGCTTGTGTGCGCGTGGTGACGACTGTCATCTCTCTAAACGTATTGCATCTGAGCAACATAACGTGGCGCAACTCATTTAATTTGCCCCCCCCCAAAAAAATTTGATGTGACACAAGAGCCAAATGACAGCACTGGATGACAGAACATTTTCACCAATCAACTAAAGGAAATGTTTCTGAGCTCCACGCTTTACGAAACACCAAATGAAGTTTGTGTGATCACAGCAAACAAGCCCTCAAAAAAAGTTCTACAATAGTCATTGTGATTTGGTAAATGTAAATAAAATTGCATGGAGCCCAACCCAATTTTACGACTCGTGTACCATTTCCCCCCTCCATTGGCACGGCGTTATCGGCCTGAGCAAAAGCAGACACACCCCAAAGGCAAAGGTGGTGTGTCTTAAATGTTTCTCGTAGCCACGCCAAGCTGCTCGCTCACTCTGATCGCCACCCGTCGGTTGTAGCGACATGCACAGCCAAGACACACCACAGAGGTGCGTAATATTCACAAATCCCAAAAAGTCGAGTCTCGAGTCTTTGGCGGACGAGTCGAAGTCTCAAAAAATGAATCACTCATTTGTCACATTGACCTTTCCTTTCAGCATTTCAGTCTGGGAGTTATCAGGAAGAAAAATGATTTCTCATTCTTAAAATCTTTTTTTTTTTTTTTTATCAAACGGAAAGTTAGAAGCAATTTGTTCATACTGCCCTCATTACGTTTTCCCTCCTATTGTTTTGCTGTTTCTATCTGAGGCTCGGCTTTCACATCGTGACCTACTTTACGACGTGCCAAAGGACGCTGCAGCTGAGTGCTGGCGGAAGAGCTCCTAGAGTCAGCCTCAAAAAGGGAGTCGGAGGACGAAACCTGGATGCTATCAGGCTCAGCGTGAGCTCTGAGATCAAGGTTGCCATTTGACATGTGCGATTTCTTTCTTTCTATTCCCGTCAACGGGATCCGCACACTCGGATCTCGACCTGTTAAATGGATGTATTGCCCCATGTGGCCTTCCGCATCCATCGGCACTCTCCCGTTCATGTGTATGCGCCACATGGCCCAGATTACGCCGATGATGCAGCAGCCTTTGCCGCATGCTTAATGAGCGCCGAATCAACGGGAAATGAAATCCAAGTTTAGCGTGAAGTGCAGATGGTGCTGGTGCGTTTGCTTCCCACCGAGCATGTTGGCACGAAATTCTCCGGGAAACGAATGAGCGTTGCACCTGCTTCGCATGACTAATACTGGTTTAAGCCCAAATTTTTGCACAGACGACTTTCTATGAAAATGAATTCTTCGGAGGAGACAAGCTTCATGTTTCCAACAACAGCAGTTGCTGTGTTTGCTGGGAGGGTGGGGGGGGGGTCACAGTGGTTTTGATTTTGATGGCTACATTTGCAACAAACTGAACTATCTGTAGCCAGTTGCAATCTGCGAGCGACATAGCTGGATTGGTAACTTGGGAAGTCCAGATGGGTAATAGGACACGTTCCCAATACGACAAGTAGACACTTCATGAGATGACAAATTGGCGCAAAGATTTTCTGCACATCTGTGTATAAATGCAGGTCATTTGTTGGTTCCAAATGTTGAATGTCGTACATTGCTATACAAGGAAATTTAAGAATTATTCAAAGAATTCTGCAAAATCGAAATAGTCAACAAGTCAGCAAAATATTTGTGGAAGACTACTTGAGATGAGATCCATGTTAAGAAAGTTTTCAGGCGATAAGGAGATTCATGACGCGAGATTTGGATTCAGAACCTTGGAGAAGCGGCTCAGATAATGGAGATATATACTGAAGAATACGGAACATTAGGCCATTCACTCAGACCATCCCAGAAAAATTCAAAGATCTTCGGCTGAAAATTTTTGTGGAAGAGATGACTATGATAGGTATACAAAATGTGAAATTAGACAAGAATTAATAATAGAAATGTACCCGTAAAGTGTCAATGATTTGTATTAAAGTATTGTATTTTTCAGACTATAAGTCGTTCTGGAGTATAAGTCAAATAATAATTTTTTTTTTTAAATTAAAAAAAACAAAATATATATATATATTTTTTTTTAAATAAAAAAAATAGATTTTTTTTTTTAATATATAGATTTACATTTTTTTTAGGTTAACAGAAAATGAGGGCTTCACTGAGCTGAAACTGCATTACAGAGGAGAATAAAGTTTAACTAGCAAGTCGAAAAAAAATGGCGCCAAAGACAGCACACAAAACGCCCAAAATTGGATCAGAAATGTTACTCCATGAGAAAAACCATTGATTATGCACTTTTCTGAAAGGAAAAAAGGCGACAGTGGCAGCCACCACCATACACTGAGTGCATGGTGGCTGTCTCTCGAAGATCTCGAGTCCTTTCGGTTCCTAGTGCTATCTTACCGAAGATTTGAATATCCTTGTCGTCCCTCATAAAATACATTCTCCGAATTCACTGGTTCTAATTATCGGTGGGATAGCGTTTGGCCCACAAACGCTCTCCGAGGAATCATTCCAACATTCTACTTGCCTGAACAGTTGCTTCTTTGCAAAATGCGCTGAGTGATGACTTTGCTTTCCCACATTCGCATTCCACCTGCAACCTCTTTGGTTGCTGTATTCCGGACGTGATCTTCTCCCTAATAAACACCAACAAAATGGCATTAGATGACAGCCACACTTTTTTTTTGTTTTAGTCATAGTCACAGTGGAGCGATCAGAATGGTTTGTTGAAATTTGCTAACGAAGGCGTGCTGGCAGACTGAACCGCTGCAACCTCCAATCATATAGTAAAAGTGTCAAGTGTGATGCTCGTAAAAGCGCAAGCGCTCATTTAATCTCCTGGCACCTGTGTCGTACTTGGCAACTCTCAACAGGAGAAATGCGCCTGAAATGGAAAGCCGCACTTTCTGTCTTGACATATCTGCATGCACTCCGTCACCCGAGATTATTTGCGCAGTGGCATGGCAGATTCCATGAAAAGTACGCTGCGTGAAAATTGTTCGCCGTTGCCTTGTCCAAATATTGATTGTCTTCGGTTTTGCGAAGATGCTCGTTCGGGTTCATCCAACAGATTATTATTTATTTTTTTGTCCTCTATGTCCTTGGGGCTCTCGCGTATCAACACAAAACAAGTGGCCGAAGAAACCGACTCGGGGACACGAGTTGGTTGGGCCGGAGTGTTTTCCGTGAGCGTTGCAGATCCTTATCAGATGTGCTGAGCTCGTCCGTTCCAGATTCCTGGAAGCAGCGATGCTGAGATTTCACATGCATGGGAAGTGTCATTAGATGCATGATGAGCGGTGGCTTGTTTTCTTTCTCGGCACTGAGCCACCGGCTTTCACCTCCCCACATTTGGTCACATTTCAGATCCAAGTCAGCTGGAGTGAACCACTTGTTCTCAGACTTTGTTCTCTGGGAACCAATGCCAGAACTGCGCGTCTTCCCGAGACACATGATATTGAAACAAAAGCGTATTGCCAGCCAGGGGTGAGTCACAGGCTGCGCCAGACGTTGAAAAGAAGACAAGAAAAAGGGACGGATGGTGCTCGACAAGTCTGAAAAGAGCAACAAAGCGGGGGTCAGGTTGCAATTGGACATGGAGCGACTTGCTGCCTGGAGCAGCAAGTCGCCACAGCTCAAGAAACAGGAGCAGAACGTCAAACAAACAAAGCTGCGCTTAGTTTTTAACGCGGCGCAGACTCCTCCCATCTTTTCGACTTCATCTAGCTCACCCCAAAAGAAAAACAAAGCAAATTAAAACTTTGTCCGAGCTGTCACCAACACGTCTTAACACCCAAAACTGTCGTTGATTTCAGGGTGTCCTGACTCACTGATGATGGATGTCTGTCATGAGGATTCGCTTTCTTGCTTCTCCATGCACACAGAGAGACGCTTTAGGTTGCTGTCAGGCGGAAGGAAGGACGGACCTTTTGGCTAAGAGTAGCCATAGCGGAGGTGGCCAAAATGCTTTTTCCGTACTTGGCCACGACACACCAATACGACGTCGGCCGTCGTGGCCAACTGTCTTTTTTTTTTTTTTTTAAATCAGTCATCAGGCGGCAACATGCACTGAAAAAAATGGTGCATCGAATTTACTCAATTTTATATCATCAAGTGGCTGCACAAAATAAAATCATCCAGATGCAGACACGTTTTTTTAGTCTACTTAAAAAAAAAAACTACTTGACGAAATAAAAGAATCTTATTAACCACTTAATCATCACATGATAAAATGTTGCCGAAAGGGATTTACCTGGCTAATGGGAGGAAACCGGAGTACCCGGAGAAAACCCATGCAGGCGCAGGGAAAACATAGAAACTCCACACAGGAAGGCCGGAACCAAACCCAGCGTCGAACTTTGAGACAAAAATGCGAACGTGTTTGCAAGTTCTCCCCGTGCCTGAGTGGGTTTTCTCCGGGTACTCTGGTTTCCAACCACACTTCAAAAACACGCAATGTAGGTTGATTGAACACTCAAAATTGTTCCTTGGCGTGTTTGTGAGCGCGAGTGGTTGTTTGTCTTTATGTGCCCTGCGATTGGCTGGCAACCCGTTCAAGGTGTACCCCGCCTACTACCCGAAGACACCTGGGATAGGCTCCAGCACGTCCGTAACCCTAATGGATGGATTGATTTATAAAACTTTGTAAATTCAACACACCATTTTTTTTTAACTGTACTTTTGTTAACTCAAAATAATATTTCGTGTTAACATAAAGTGTGGAGCACGTAGCATTCTGGATGGCATTTTCAAATTAACTGATTTCCCAAAAAACTGTAAATGAAAACTGCTAACTCATATACAGCATAAGGCAATAGGGCTCATCTTTCGACACGATTGTGCATTCATATTGTCACCGGAGAATATCGTTGACCTGGAGAGAGTTCACGCGGGCATCGAACAGGCAGGAGGCCGTTGGGAGAACAGCTGGAGCGTTTAAGAGACTTGTGGATGTCTGCCACTTCCTGGCCAACATGTGGATGTGAGGAAAAGCTAAGTGTAGCGTTTCCACTTCCTAATTAGCTCCGACTGCTATCGCAAGGAAAGCCTCAGGAGCTCCAATTGGCAGATAAGGAGTTTTTTTTGCAGCACTTTGGATAAATACCGTGAAATCAATTTTGCGACATGGCCTCCTTGTCGCTGATGTTTGGAAGCACTTTTTTGGTCTCACTTTAACGCGATTCAAGTTCAGACAAAAAAAAAAAAAAAACATACGGAGAAGCTTGTGTGCAAAGCAAAACAAACAGGTTGATTTTTCCATTTGATAAGAGCAGAATGGGAACTTTCCCTTTGTTCGGGTATTTACAAGCCAGCAGCATGTTCAAGTGCACGGGTCAGCTTTTTCCGACATGTGGGAAGGTCACATGTTTCCACGTTGCGCACGTCATGTTTCTGCGTTTTCAAGAATGTGAAGGAGCCCTAAAAGAGACGACTGCTCATTTCCGTTTTTTTTCATGGCATTGACTGTTTGCTCGTCTTACGCTACGTTCACACCAAATCCGTTTGAGCGTTCGGAATTCACTGGCGTTTCACCGCAAAGTGTTCGCAACGTGTGCAAAACTATGGCCCGGGGGCCACATGTGGCCCGTTAAACGTTTTAATCCGGCCCGCCGAACTTGAAAAAAAAAAACCTTGTTAATGTTTTATTTTCTCAACACTGTGGTGGGTCAAAGACATATATTTAGTTGTAATGCTTTTGTTCACTTTCATTTAAAATTAAATGTATTTTTTTTCTCAGGTGAGTTAAGGTTACCAAAAGACTCAGACAGCGGCCGTCGAGGAACAGGAGTAACTCATTTACTACCATTGACGGCTAAAGACGCAAAGATCAATTTTTTATTTTTTTTTACTCGGCTGGTGGTGAATAAGTCAAACTTCTATGTGCTATACAAATATTTTTATTTTGATTGAACAGAAGAAAGCAAGCCGGTCGTGGCAACTCTAGAGTGTAATTTTCAAGCCAGAGCACCTTAGTCAGCTCAAAAGAAAAATCAAGGCCATGTTATGCTCATAACGTGTTATCGATTACACAAGTCCGACAAAGATTTGTGGGGAGGAGTCCAAAAGCAAGCTTGCCGGTATGTCGATATGTCTGATTATTCTTACTGTTTGCGATGTTGTCGCCATGGATACAACAGTCAGCTGGCTAACGGACACATCTTTATTCTTTGTGCTTGTCACAAAGGCGCAGGTCACAGAACTGTGATGTCACAAAGACGCTTCTTTACTGCTGGTTTTCGCCTTAGATGACTTTTTGTTGTTATTTTTTGTAATTTCTTGTTTTGTTTTGTTAAATGTTTTTAATATATGCAGGTTGTACTTCTAAAGCATCTTATTAAATGTCTAAGTGACTGAAAGGTAAGTGTTTTTTTTTTTTTTTTTTTAGTCAATAAGCAAATAACGACGGTCACCGTTTCATTTTAACTTTCACTGACCTGAAAGTATGAAAGTGACCCGAAAGTATTCGCTTAGTTCTGCCGTCACCGCTGGGCTCCGTTTCTCTAGATTAGACGGTGCACCGGCGCTTGCATGCCTGCACAGACATGGATTGGGCACGTTGGGACGACCTCTCCGTGTGAGGCAGCAGAGGATGGAGCGGTCCAACTTTCCGGTGACTGTGGAGTGCCAGATCTCCTCTCCCACCTGCAGCTACATGATGGAGGAACTTTTAGGGGCCGGGTCGTTTGGCGAGGTGGTCCAGTGTAGGAAGATGTCATCGGGCGAGACGGTGGCTTTGAAGGTGATCAAGGACAGTAGCAAAATGGAGGACGCCAAGGATGAGGTGCATACGTCACTAGTTTAGCTGCGCTTGGCAAAGACGCGCCGCATGTGACTGTCCTACTGTGCGTTACAGGAGCGCGTTCTGATCGAGCTGAAAGAACATGGCTCGGACCGGTTCAATATTGTCTGCTGGAATGACTCGTTCACCTTCCAGGGGCAGTTTTGCCTGGAGTTTGAGAAGCTGGATATGAGTCTGCATCAGCTGCTCGAGTGGCGCCTCCCGCTGTCGCTGATGGAGATCCGGCCTGTTCTGCAGCAGGTTTGACGGTTTCAGAAAACATATTCAAATAAAACAGATTTATATGATGGAAGTGTTGTGATGCGGAATCCGATAGCTGTCGGTTTTAAGAAAATGAAGGTGGCGTTTGATATGATCTTTTGAGGAGGCAATGGGGCCTTTCACAACGTACAAAAAAGTGCGGCGTCGTTGAAATGATTGTGTACGTCGGCGTGGGGTTTTGTCGTCTTTTTTGCCCGGATTGAAAAATATTCAATCCAGATATCGCGCCATTGAGACGTCAGATGGCGCATCCAATAGGAGAACTGGTGACGGAGTGATTTCAGCCATATTTGGATGTTATTGCCGTCGAAAAGAAATCCCAGAAGTATTATTGATGCAGTCTCCAGAAAATGATGAGCCTGAACTCCCGAAGATCCTGCCAAGTTTTTAATAATCCCAACTCATTCCTTTTGTCGTGCTGTCTCTCATCGTCTTCACCTTGGTGAAAGTAAGGCCAGAACTTTTGGTTGTAACAAAATAAATATTGCCAAGCAGCATTCCTCACATTCAGACATGCGGGAAAAGGCACCAGGCTACTTCCTGTTTGGTCGCTTAGCAACCAACAACAAATAGAACAATCTTGAGCCAGGTCACAGAGAAATCCCCTGTTGCAAATTACAAAGATACTCAACAGAGCACAAAGCTGTCCACCTTGAGATTTTTGGATCCTCACCAAATTTGATACGTTCTACCTTAACCCAACGACGAAAGCAACATAATGCTCGCTATCTGGCTCAGCAGAGATGACGTGGCGTTGTTGCTTCACAGCAAAAAGGTTCTGGGCTTGAATCTTATTGTATGTTCTCCTCGTGTGTGTCCTCTCCAGGTACAGTACCGTGGCTTCCTCCCAGTCACTGAAGACTATATTGCCCGTACGTGTGATTAGAAGTGTGAATGGTTGTCTTGTCGAGTTGTGTCAGTTGTGCCACTGACTGGTGAGCTGACCGCGGTGTGCTCCTTGACGTCGGATCCGTCATGGCCTACATGCCCATCCTCTATGTTGTCGATGAACAACACCTTTTGAAACATGCATCTGATACGAATCTCATATTGAATTGAGTACGTATGAGCTAACATGCTACGTTTTGTTTTAGCTAACAACTGCGCTGCAGTTCCTGAAGAGCGTGGGCATCGTCCACTGCGATCTGAAGCCAGACAACATCATGGTCGTGGACCACCTGCAATTGCCGCTGAAGGTGAAGGTTATCGACTTTGGCTTGGCTCTGCACGCCTCAGAACTGTCACGGGGAATGACCGTGCAGAGCATGTGGTACCGGTGAGTCGACTTGGATCCGTCAGTGAGAGTCTATTTAAAGTTTGGCTAATTTCAGATTGGTATACATTTTGAAAAGTCGAAGAATGTCAAAGCAGTTCTGGCGTCCTTTCATTTTTCTGTACGCTGCCCTCGGGTGAATAGGATTGTTTGGTCTAAAGTATGATGTCTCCCCTCCAAGGTGCCCGGAAGTTCTGCTCGGACACGAGTGCACGGAGGCCATCGATGTGTGGTCTCTGGGTTGCGTCGCCGTGGAGCTTCTGCTTGGCCGAGCTCTGTTTGATGGCTCTGATGAGTACAGCATGGTAAGCGTGAGCCGCTGTCATAAAGAGACGCAAATCACCAATTCTTCTTATGAGGGCTAGGTTAAAAAAAAAAAAAAAAAAAAAATCAATGTCACGTCCACAGCTGTCACAGATCAGCACCACACTGGGAAAGCTGCCCGCCAGCCTCCTCGACGCCGGCATATTCACGTCGTGCTTCTTCCGCAAGAAAGCCAAAAAATGGAGGTTGAAGGTATGTATGTTGTTCTTGCGCTCACATTTGGTGCATTACAACGCCTGACTTTGACGCCAGCGTTTCCTCGCTTCAGAACAGAGCCGAAATGATCGCGACTTATGATGGAACTCAACCGTTGAACAAGCTGTCGGATTTACTGGAGGTTCGTTCACCCGACTTGTGTATTTGGTCTGGCTTCATTGTGAGAATAACCGGTCTCCTTACGTCTTGACCTCAGGTTCATTTTGTACGACCCATCACTTGTAGTGATGAGGACTGGCATGCTATGCAGTGTGACCTGGAGAGCTTTGTGAACGTAGTCGCGACAATGCTCCAAATGGACCCGATTAAAAGGTCGAGGCCGTGCCAAATTCTGGAGCACCAGTTTGTGACCATGAGCCACTTTGAGGGCAAATTCCCAACCAGTGCTTAGTAAGTGTCTCCAATCGCCGTTCCTCTACTGGCGTTCATGCTGGACATTGTCCGACTCCTCCCCCCCCCCCCCCCCCCACTTGCTTCTCTTCCAGCGTCAAACTCTGGCGCGACTGCATGGAAGTGGGTCGAACATGTCAGAACAAGGAAACCTCCGCGAGGTCCATTTGGAGCACGTCAACCTTCACATGTGGCGATCACGCTCCCGGGCCCAGGATGTTGGACCAGTCGGCCATCACGATCAGCGGCGTCAATTCCTCGCCGAAAAACAACAACGGTGTCCGGAAAAGGAAGCGTGACGAGGATGAGGATGAGATCGGCAGCGGGTAGGAGGTCACACGTTGGCGAAAAGTCTCATTTGTCATAATTAAGATATAAATATGAAGATGTGGGTGCGCACAGTGCATCGGCTGCGAGTAAAAGGCGCAGCAGAAATGCAGACGTCATCTACACGTCCTCAATTGACAGCTCGCGGAAGGGCGGGGGTGAGATGAAACACCAGGCGAACAAACGTAAGCGTGTTTCTTGTTTCAGTCGGTGTGACACACTGCATGATGACGTGCGGGGTAATTCATCAGATGATAATCCAACGTTTTGTCACTCTCAGGACTCCTCCACTTGGAATGTGGTGATGCCACAATCCAGTTGAAGACCAACAAGGCCACGACCCTGGCGCACGGTGCAAAAGAACCCGAGGGGAAGATCCGTGAATTGTGATTGTATTATTTTTTTATTTTATTTTTTTTAATTGAGGTATTGTATTTATTTAACCCCCCCCTCATCAATTTTTTTGTGAAGTTCAGCCATAACAATTGTATATATGATGGATTAACTTCTGCACCCCCCTATCCATTTTATCAAACTCTTCTCCTCAAATGTTTTTAGCAGATTCAAGAAAGTTTGTGCTTAGATTGAGCTTCATGTTTTTCCACTGTCGATATATTTATTTATTTATTTTTTGTCTAAATCGATTCTACAGTGCTCACTTGGTCTTGTACAGGAATTTAAAATATTTCTATTTTTGTATCGAGCTACAAATGCTGAATTGTTTGGAACCCTTAAAAAAGCGTCGCTGTGAGAATAGATAACTTAGAGTAACCTAGTGTATTTTTAAATAAAGCTTTTGAACAAGACACCCTGAGCCTTGTGTTTGGGAAGGCAAATTTTTTTTTTTTTTTTTTAAAAGAACGGCAACAATGCCAAGTCAGCCATGTCCTCGCCACAACAACTCAATCTTGGGAGCGGGATATGTTCGGACTTGGAACACATGGCGGTCAATTTGGATCATGCTTGTGCGTGAATTGTTTACTCATTAAAATATATCCAATCCTATTATAACTGTTTAATGAAATTAACAAAGGGGGGGCAAGGTGTTGGGTACTCAAACGCAAGACAAATTTGGCTTCAGGAAAAGAGAGAATGTGTTTCGTTACAATTAATTTAGTATTTCTGTATATCTATTTTCAATAGTCTGTCATTCAGATCTCAGGTGAGCTGATGCCCATCCGAGCTGATTTGGGCCAAGCAGTGGAATTCTCTTTGGACTGATGGCCAGACAATTGCAGATCAGTACACAATTTTTTTTATTTTATTTAAAAATCTTGAGTTGGTACAATTTTCATCTAACAGACTTGAACAGCTACACTGAACAAAAACAATTTAGAAGTGCTCATTATACCTGAAACGCTGTTCATTTCCCATTTATACATCCTCATACGAATTTTCTACAGTAAATTCGGAACCACTGATCTTTATGAAATTCTTTAAGTCTGTCTGACATTAATAAATTGATGATTATTCCTTAATCTGTGTTTCAGAGAAAAGTGAAAGCGTCTTTCTTAAATGTTTGAAACTACTCATCTTAATATAAATCTAACAATGTGACGCCCTGAAAGAAAGGAATAGATATAATTCAAATATTTGCATTTCTATGCATTTGGAGTCCATTTTGGAAAAGTAGTGGCGAATACACCTGTGGAAAAGCTAACATACAACCACGTCCAATGGACGAAGCCTTAAAGATCGGCAGGTGGTCCCCAACCTTCCCCGTAAACTATATACACATTACTATAAGCAGCCAAAATAAATTATTCACCCTCCCGAAAAAAGGCTTCGTTGTAAACGTATTTCCACGTTGTGTATCGAAAAGAAACATATTTGAGCCTATGAAACCGCTAGCTTAATGCTGATGCTAACTAGCATTCTAACCCTTTTTTGCAATGGATTGAAAATAAAGGATGCAGTAACATTTATAATATAACAGTATTGATATATTCTTTTACCTCAGAGCCGGACTGGTGAGCCGGGAGAGAGGAGCTGAGGTGTTTTGAATCACAGTTGAGGTCTTGGCAGGACACGCTCAGCTGTCAAAGCAGCTAATCATGTTGCAGTAGGATTCACGTCAGTATAGCTGTTTGTCTTGTACTGCCCCCACGTGGCCAACGAGGGTATATCAGAAGGAACAGCATTTAAAATGATATATAAGAAAAAGGTTTGATTATGTTTAATATTTCATTTTTTTACAATCTTTTTCGAAAGCATATTATTATGGACTAATATTTTCACATTAAAACACAATATTTTTTGGGTATATTTTGTGGGGATGGTTGGAACAGATGAATGCCCTTTCCACTCCTTTCAATATGATGTGAGTCTGTTTTACATTCCGAGTGAGGTCATGGAAAAAATTAAAGTCGGAACTGAAGGCGCCACGATAGTTTGGCTATTTCTAACGCTTGTGAGAATTAAATTCGACCTGAAAATGATGTAAGGGCTGTTATGTAATACTGACAGTGTGAACTTGAATTTCGTGCGTACGTTAAGTAGCAGCAGAACAGCTGCAACCCTTTCCTGGACTGTACAGTTATGCATTTGCAGCAGGTGTCCTGCTGCAAGCGAAAAAGACCGATGCTGCACACCTGTCACTGACCATGCAGAGACAAAAACAATGACACACGCATATGCAGACATACACTTGCATGTAACAGACTTGTATTGCTTTAATGTTTTTTTTTCTTCTCCTTAGGTAAGCCGTCATGACAAAATGAAGATGGTAAGCACAAACACAATCTGTGTGTCTTTTTTTTTTTTTCCCACATTAATACAGTTGAAACGACTTTATGGACACTTTCTAGGTCTTTTATAAAAATGTTTTGTTGGACAGAAGCAAGCTGCACGGCTCTGCTTCCATATAACACAATGGAACAAGATGTCTTTGTTAGGGGAGGGAAAAAAAAGAAAAAAAAAGATAAATAAACCATTGGCGCCCGGGAGGTCTGATGATGAAGCCTCGGAAGAGCTTTTTGCATGTGGAATTCCTGTCGCTTTTCTGCTGCCTCTGTCAAGTTAAGTGCTTCATATACGCAGCAGGCATCGTTTTTCTCAGGGCATACGTTTAAAAGAAGACAACGTCAATAATGTCTCAGTGCATAAATGTAAACCTCCCCGTGTAACATAGTTTTGCATGTAAAATGGAAGCAAGACAAAAAAGCAGCTCGTGTGACTCTTTGGCAACAAATGATAACTGTCATGGGCACACACTGTTTTTGTATTGCATTTGAGCTTGGCCTCTTTTCCCTTATATATCTTTTTTTTTTTTTTTTTTTAAATCTGCAATTTTCTATCAACTACAATCTGTTTCTAAATGTCTCCTGCCAACAAACTCTTGCTCACACACTCTTCTGTCCATGCAAGTCCGCAACACTGCTTTTTGCCAAGATGACAAACAAGACGAGCCAAAACAGATACATGTACAAAATAATGTACACCATATATTCAAACATTTCAAAATCCTCAGACTTTGAAATCATTAGCCAAAATAAGTAGATTTTTTTTTCTGAACCCATTTCTTTATCTAGACTGTACAATATATGCATAATGAGTACTCATGAGGGACCAAAGCAACAAAAATAAATACTTTTCGCTAAGTCACCTTTCAAAGTAGTTCATCTATGTACATATATAGCTATCCTCTTGTTGTCGATGCTTGCGTGTGTGCAACTGTGCACAGTGTGAATACTCGTGTTTTTTTTTCATTTTTTCCTCTGCTAAAAATATCTAAACGTCTTTTCGGGACAACACAGTGGAAACAAATGGCGACAGACCCGCCTCGGGTACACTCAAAGGTAAGTCCGTCCGACCGACAATTAAAATAAAAATAGAGCGTAACAACATCATTTGACTACTTTAAAAATGGGTTGTCTACATCTTGTTGACTCCGAAGAGCATTTAAAAAAAAAAAAAAAAAAAAAAAATCCTACATCATGCGCTCCTTGAACAAGTCAAACGGCCTCAGTGTCTACGAGGGCACACGGCGTTGAATGTTTTCAGTGAATGCCGCTACCAGAGAAACAGCATGCAGAAAGAACAGTGCATAGGTCCAGGTTCAGCTTCCTGGAGGTGCTTTCCAGTGTCATTCCGTGACAAGCTTGACTTGGGAGTGGGTGTGGAGGCGTGTGGGAGAGGGCGGGGGGGTAAAGGGTGTCTCTACCCTGTGGGCAAATGGTTAAAGTCACCAGTTTCTTGCAGTAAAGCATCTTACAAGAAAAGCGCAGGGGGGGGGGGGTGATGAAAATGCACATGTGCACGGAGCTTAGTGTTAGCGTGTGTGCCGTTTTTCTTTTTTTTTTGGGGGGGGGGTGGTCTGGTCTGCAATGTGCAGTTTCGATCATTCGCCGTTTCACTGCAGAGCCCTTTCTAACACACAGCAGAACCAGAAAAGTTCACGCCAAGCGCTCCACAAGGACGAGTTGAAGGTAGGAGAACCGAGCTTAAAGGTCAAGCTAACATGCATAAGGTCTTCAGACAATATTTTGCCAAAAGCCATCAAGGCCAACTTTTTTTTTTTTCCTGAAGACAACGTCAAGAAGAAAGTACTTCCTTTACTTTTTTGTGTGTGTGTGTGTCCATAGGTACATCTTTTAAAGAAGGAAATAATAACAATGGCTTAATCGCTACGTCATTCTTGCACTTGTATTGCGTCGACCTTTGGTAAATCAAGAAAAACAAGAAAACACCCTGAAACATCCGAGCCTCACGTGTGCTCACAATGAACTTGCCGGTTTCATTTGCTCTCGTCTCCGCATTTCAGTCCAGCGGCCTCCGTGTTCGTCACATTTGGAGGCCCACATTGGCACATCCTCTCACCGGTTCACAACGCCTCTTGCAAAAAGACGCTTGCAGCACGCCAAACCAGAAAGGCAGAAGGAAAAAAAAAGAAAAATCAATTGAATAAAAAAAATAAAGAGATCGTCCAATCCCAGAGACAAAAAGACACCAAAATGATGGATTTAAAAAATCGCCGTCATCCGGGCGTGTGTTTCACCGCCTCATCATTTTGGCGACAAAGCTGACTATGGTGGAGGCGGGCTGGTCAGGGTCCAGCTCGGCAAACAGGTGGCTGACATTGTCTGTTGTGCTTCCTTGTTTCCTTGCCACAAAGCCAAAAAGCCTGAAAGAAAACAGACGTGTGTGTGTCTGTGTTTTGTTGTGCACGTGCACAAAATGGACACATGCACTGATGCGAGAACTTACCTAAGTGAGCAACCACCCTCTTGGCCCCACCTGTGAAAATAAATGATTTAATTCCTGTTAGTCAAATTTATTTGCAACATTTTCCATCTGTTCAAATAAAAACGCTGTCCATCATTTTGGAAGTTTTCTTTTTTAATACGGAAATGGTGCGTTAGCAAATTAGCCTTGCTTGATTACAATTGATTATGGGTCGCACTGGACTGGCTAATATTCAAAATTCTCCAAAACTATAAATGTAAATTGTTATCGACCGTCACATCCCAAGAGTTGGAAAATTTTTAGAGTTGTTTTTGTTTCAATTATAAGTTCATATATGATTTATGATGATTGAGACAATTACATCATAGGTATATATTTTAATGTACTTTTTCATCATTCATTTTCTTCCTTGGGTGGGGGGGCAAGGATATGTTCTCAGGGGGCCCGCAAAACAATTTTTTTATTATTATTAATTTTTTTATGAACCCCAAAAAGCATATATCCTCCCTCAAGCTCCGCCAGTGTTTTTTATTCTAAGCTTTTTCTGTCACTTATGCTGTTCTACTGACACCGAGTGAGGCACTCGAGGTCCATGTGTCGCCTCCATCTGGAAGTAGAAGGAACTACATGTTCTTTAGCATATTTTCTCTTTTTAACATGCAAACAACTCTGATAACTAACTTTGTTGTAATAAGTAAATAAATAAAGTTTTTAATTGCCCCACAGGCATAGATGACATTTCCTGAAAATGTTCTGAATCTCAATCTCCGGATTCAATCCTATTAAAGCACTTTTGGAGATTTCGATAATTGAAAATGCATCAGGAGGTAAGTGTGAGCGTTTTACTTATTTGATGGCACGTCAAGCTGAATCATGTTTGTATTAAGTCATACCTTCTGTCCTGGGGGTCGGCGTCACAGTACGTTATGGTGTTTAGTGGATAATGACGCCTGAAGAAGATCCTGCAGAAAACATGTCAGTAAAATTAGAACGACTTTGTACCTTTTCACCATAACATCACATGTGCTACCGGGTGACAATAAATTAAATATATATATATATATATATATATATATATATATATATATATATATATATATATAAAATAAAAAAAATAAAATAAATAAATAAAAAAAAACTTCCAATGTTATTTGACCACGCCAGAGTGATTGAGAGGATTTTTTTCTCCACCATTGTAAGTGTCAATCGAAAAAAAAAAACTTACTTGAGGTAAGGGAGACAGAACACCGGCCGTAATTTCAGTACATGGATAGAATAAAACGTAGACATGGTGGAAATTCAGAAACAATAATCATGATCATCGAGGGATTGGTGAATGAATTGACTATTCCGTTGATTGGATTTGTTTTGCTTAATAAATAAATTTCAAACAAACAAAACATCAAAGATGTTGGGCACTTCAAGCTATTTTGCCAATCCGTCCTCCGTCTGCGACCCTTCCTTCCGTCATACTGAATGGAAATGTGTAAATTTTTTGACGGAAAATGAGTGCTCCTCCTCTCGTGCAACCACTCCACCCCGTATACCAACATGGTGAACACGCACGAACCAAGTGACACATGGTGATATTTCGCATTCGGTCTGAAGTAGTGTATTGGCGGATTATATACAAGACAGGCTGGGCGTGTTTTTGTCAGTCGTTAATGAAATGGGCGTTCGTGGGTACTTGACCCAGTCAGCGATGCTTATAAGGACGGACAAAAATCAAGTTCCGTCCTTTTTAAAAAAATCTTCTCGTCCTCCGTCCCCACAATGGGAAGACGGATGGACCAAAGGATATATATTTTTTTCAAAATAGATTTGAAGATTTTTTTTTTCCAAGTAAATTGAAAATACCCAAAGCTTCTGTGGCGACACATCAAACAAAAAGGTTCAGGTGAGAAATAACGACTTGATGTACTTACTTTCTGTGACTGTCCGTAAGCATGATGCCCTGCGGGGACACTTTACAGTGGACGACGGTGGCGGTAGGCAGAGGATTGGTCGCCAGCGTCTGGCTGATGGCCTTGGCTATGGCTTGAGGGCCAGTCAAGGACTCCATGTCCACAGAGTTAATGTAGAGCACGTTGGACGCTGCAAGCCAAGAAGTAGAACTCATCGTCAATTTTCTGATGCAGGACAAACGGCGCATGCGCTACAACCCAAAATGGAAGCGGTTTATGTGAGAGATAGCAGCGGTCCGGTATTTACCGTGAGACTCCTCCGGAACCTTTTGAACTGTAAAGTAGAGGTGACACTGTGAGGCAAAGTGGATGACATGTCCCTAATTCTGCACATACCAGAAAGGAGGCGCTTACCTGTTCCTTGTTTCAAATGTTCCGCAACTGGGTCGGTGGGTGTGGCCAATTCCAGCGCCTCCTCGTTTGGATCTGCACGAGGCAAACACATTTAAAGCATCACACGCAACTGGGGGGATATTATTTGTGGCTGGCAGTTATTTTACCTTTGGTGGGGATCATGAGCTTGCAGGGCAGTGCCAAGGGAGTCATGGAGTGTTGGTAAACCAGTGCGGAGAGACAACCTGCGGTGAAATAGTATGTGAGTCGGGTCCATGGCGAGATATTAAAATAAGTTCACATGCACTCACCAAAGTAAGGCTCATTGGGACAACCCTTCAGACGGACGCCTTTGGGGCTAGTTTCGATCAGGAAATGTCTCACCAGTTCGTTGGTCAGATCAGCAACTAGATGCATTGAAAGACAGCATGGGAAATGATCCAATTTCAATAAATTGACCCCAAATTTATTATTATTATTTTATTTATTTTATTATTTTTATTCTCATCGAGTGTCTTTCTTCAATTCATTCAAGGTTATCAGCTGTATGTTTTTTTTTTTTTTGGGGGTGGTTACAAATGTGGTTGTACTGTATTTTGATAACTTGCGTGTTAAATATTAGCGGAATTAGCGACAGAAACAATTAACATCTTGACATGCATCAAGAGACCGATGTAACAGAGACATCACTTTTCCAAAAAAAAAAAAAAAAAAAATGTCAGCCTTGAATAATAAATAAACCGTAAGTAATACAATTTTTTATTTCTTTCGTCTGTGCGGCCCACCGTGACCCAGTCTACAGTAGCCTGCGGGCTCGTAGAGAGAGAGAGAAATAGATATTTAATTTTCACATTTACAGAATTCCAGATGGTACCTTTTTTGCTTTGTTGCACCGTTGGTGGTGGGCAGGCCACTTTCAAGGCAAGACCGTAAGCCCCGCGGAAGGAGTGGCTGTCCCTGATGACGAAGGCGCCGGGCTCCCTGTCCTTCAGCACATTAATGGCTGAAAAAAAAAAAAAAAAAATCAAGAGTGAAGGCGGCGACATGACATAACGTGACGGCGACGGGAATGCGTGCAGAGCTTGCGCAAGTCACCTTGTTCTCGAGAGATGTCGGGCTTGTACCAGAACTTGGACGTGTCTTGGACAAACTTAACATTTATCTTGATGTCCGGATAACCATCTTTTGAAGACAAAAGGAAATTGTGAATTTGGAGAGCAAAGAAAATAAAAAGTCAAACATCCACAGCTCGTTTTGTTATATCTCACCATAGATGGACTTGGAAGTGTCCGGGTAAGACCCCGTCAAGTTTGAACCTCCAGCCTCAGCTGCCAGGTTCTTGCTATCCATCCTATCTGCGTCCCCGCTGCTTGCGTGTCTCTTCACTGGCAGCTGGGGGGAAACGGGGAAGGCGGGCGTGGAAGGCGGCTGAGCCTGCCGGGACGTAGCACCCAACTCATCAGGGGTACTGTGGCTGCCGGCTGCAGCTCGTCGGGCCGTCAGGGGGCTGGCGGGTGGCACACTTGCGCCGCTCGTTTTGGGGTTTCGGCCAATTAAGGGGCTGGAGGGCAAGCTGTCTCTGCTGCCACCTGCTGGTGGGGTGCGTCTGACCGGTGAAGGACTGGCTTGGCCCAGGCGTCTTTGGAGGGCGGGGCTTGGGGGGGTGTTGGTGGCCACTGTGCGATGGAGGGTGTTGGGGCTACCGGGGACGGTGTGGACGCCCATGATGTTTACCTGCGAGCCATCAGGGGAGGCGTGTGTGTGAGGATAAAATGGTGTTGGGCTGTGGTTAGAAGAGCCATATCTCCTGTTAATAAAGGAAAAAAAAAAAAGATTATTCATCTGAGGTTCTCGGTTTTCAAAGGAGAAATTTATCTCGGGGCAACAATTGGTAGTTTGTAATGATTGGAGTCATTGACTGAGCAATTAATTCCTTTTTAAATTTATTTTCATTGTGGAACCTGGTGCATTTTAGGCCAGATTTGAATAATTCATACTTCCAGTTCAGTGCATGCATTGGCTCTCATAAGTTTCCAAATATTACCTGAGATATTTTGAGATGTGTGGATATACACATGACCCTTTTCTGCCACATTCTCAGAATGTGAGCTTTGAGTGTCAGGCGTACACAGATACGCACCCTTCAGGGCTGTGTACAGGACTGCTGGAGGTGAGAGGACCGCTGAACTGTTGTGCTCTAAATTCCACAAAACCACGATTATCTGCAATGGACGAAAAATACATCAACGTAAAAAAATAAAATAAAATAGAATGTGTTAATTGTCTTGCATGGATTAAAAACACATTTTAAGAATAAAAGGTGGGACTGACAAAAAAAAAAAAAAAAAGCAACAACCAGGATTGTTACACTGTATTACCTTGTTCGCCATGACTGAAAGCTGAGTCTGATCAGGGGAAAAGGACAAAAGGAACCAGTCAGAAAAGTGGGGAAGACGCACAAAAGCAAGAAAATAATGAAAAGCATTTTTGCGAGCGACAAGCAGTGACTGTTTCAAACGACAGAGGGCAGCAGAGATGCAGAATGACGAGAAACACTTGCACTTTGTTTATCAAATCAGACTTTACTGACCTGATGCAAATTTTTGATTCGGCTTCATTCCTGCTGACATCCAGCCTGGTGGCGAACGAGCTGCAGAAAGAGCCACGATTATATTATCATTACAAGTCATTGACAACCAATATCCGCTGATCACGATGTGCCGGTTGTGTCACGTAACACAGCACAAATTACTTCGTTATTGCATTTAAGTTAAATAAGTTAAATTAATGACGTTAGAATTATTTTCTGTACTTGTTTGTTTCCTTAATGTGCCTTATATATGTGGACATTTTCAAAAATAAACCTGTTCATTGAGCCTGCGCCTTATTATCCTTATTTTATAGTCCGAAAAATACGGTTTACATATATTTGCACACAGCTGCTGTGTGTTATTTGTGGCGAGGTCGTGTGTTCACCCTTTTACATAATTACAGGCAAATCCTGCGAGTGCAAACAAAACTGCTCAGCGTCTTAAAATCCCATCTGAAGAGTGCGATGTAGGACTGACGAGATGACGGTGATTGTGCAAGCATGTGCCTCCCTCCTGCTCCTCCTACAGGCACCGACCGCCACTTTGGGAAAGTACGTCTATGTGAGGGAGAGAATGACATGGAACGAGGCTCAGAGCTACTGTCGTGAGTTTCACACGGATTTGGCTCCGGTTGTTAATGATGAGGAAGTCAGGAAGCTCCATGAAATCAGTGGCCCCGTGGTTAGTTTCTGGACCGGACTGGTGAGGAACGACACCGACAGAAACAAATGGATGTGGTCAGGGGGTGGCGCGGCATCGGCGATTCTCTGGGCAAGAGGGCAGCCAGATGATTGGACGAATGAAGACGCCGGCTTAATGATCAATTCTAAGATTCATGATGCAAATCGACTTCATCGGGAAACTTTTTTTTGCTTCGATGCCATTGTTGTGAGGGAGAAAACGAGCTGGGAGGAAGCTTTGGACCACTGCAGAGAGAAACATAGCGACTTGGCCAGCGTGACATCACAGACAGACATGCTGTTGATCCAGAGCGAGCTGGATGAGAACCTCTTGACTGAGCATGTCTGGTTGGGTCTGCGTTTCTTCACAGGGGGCTGGCGCTGGACGGACAGGGCGCACTTGACGTACGAGGCCTGGATTGGTCACGAGAGGCCTTCATGTCCAGCAGTAAGACACAAGTGTGGCACTTTAAAGGTGATGGGATGGATGCCAAGTGATGATGAAGACACCACTGACATTTTGGGCACCAATAACACACTCGATGGGATGAGTTTGGGAAAAATTCATTTTTGGCAAGAATCAGTGTGGGAGGCTCACGACTGTGAGCAGAGGTTTTATTTTGTTTGCTTCTAAAAAATGCTGATTAGCTAGCTGAAGTTGTTTTTTTTTTTTTTGGTATTGTGTGTCAATGTTTGAGTGTCAAGTAAACTTTCAATAAAATTTCTTCAATACTAATAATGTCATGGCCTTTGCTGCTTGATTTTTCTCAGCACAAAGTCTGAGGAAAATGACTGTATTCTACATTTTGATGTTTGGCGGAAATTCTCACCACAGCCTCCCAGAGCAGGACTTTTGTTGGCAAACCGATCGATATCGTTGTCCTCAAATGCGTCCCGATAGCTGTGGACGGTACCCTGCCAGAAAAGAGTCAACCAAACAGAATCAGAAGAAAAAAAACAACAACAACATATACATAATAAAAAAAATATCTAATGATAATAATACACATACAATAAGCAAGCAAGTAAAAAAAAAAAATATATATATATATATATAAATAAATAAAATATTGATAACTGTAATAAAAATAATAATAATAATAAAGCATCAACTTTATATAGCACTTTTCTACCTCTCTGGGTCTCCCTCCCGCATTGCGAGGCAGTCTGTTGCTGAAATCCGTTGAATGGCCATCTGGCCTGTTGTCATGGCCACTGTGGTACTGACCCTCACTGGTGGTCCGACGCCGGCCCGTCTCCTGGCTTACTTCTGGGGTCATTCCCCTGGATTGTACCCCTGCAATCCCCGCACACAAAATTGATTAATGTCGACAACACAAACTGCTCATTGTTAAAAACTATTTGGAAGCAATGTCAGAAATGTTCTCCAAATGATGTGTAAGAAATAAGAAAAAGGGAGCAACTAAAAGTGAGTGGCGGTGAACAAACCAGAGAAGGAATAGGAGCGATGGCGGTCAGATTGTTGGGGTGTTATGCTTTCACAGATGCCCCGGATACGAGCGTTGTACTCTGAAGCCGGGGCAGGAAGTCAGGGTGGTGGATAGTGGACAGGAGGAATGTAGAGGAGGAAGAAGGTGAGAAGACGTGCAGAGGAAGAAGCAATGGTGGGAAGGGGTTGTCCGATCAGCGTGGGATTGAACAGAAACAGAGAATAAAAACAAACAAAAAAAAAAAGCAACTGATTGGAAAGAAAATGTTCAACTGAAATAATTTGCATGTGAAACAATATTTAATGCAACTAATGAAGCAGTGTGTATGCAACTTAAATCCACTGGGAGGCAGTGTTGAGCTTCCACTGAATTTACCTAACCGTGACCTCACGGAAGCTGGCACCTAAAAACATTCCTGCTATTATTACCTTGCACTCTCAAGCTTGACGTTTATTTTCATTTTAGCTGCAGAGCTAATTATACGTGCACGTCTCATTCCTCTGTTGAATGTGTAACAGGAACTGCTATAATCTGCTCGTTGGCCCTGATGGGGAGCTTGAGTTGAAACTTTACAGATTAAACTCTGACTCCTGTGAGGCATTTTGATACACTGAGCCTTGTCAGACATCAATAATGCGATTACGTGAGCGTTCGGCACAGCCCGGCCTTACCGGCAATACGGTGAGCTACCAGGCCCTCGAGGTTCAACGCCCCCTCCGCAGCATCCTGCTCTCGGGCCAGAGAGGAAGTGGAGGTGTCCTTGGGTTGAGGGGTGAGAGGAGGAAGTGGAGAGGAGGACTCACTGCAGCCCGGATAGGGAGATGAGCCCATCAAGTCCGGAGAGTGGGACACCGTGCCGACCATGCACGAGTTCACCGGTTTCAACGGCGGATGGACATTGGCGGTGGGATCTTGCCGTGTGTGCATGTAGGGCTCAGGCGTGCGTGTTGGCGTGGTGTTTTGGTGTTGCAAAATGTGGCTGGGCCTTTGAGGACCGGGTACTGGAGACTCCAAAGGAGGGCTCTGGGTCGGAAAAGTCCTCGCGGTCACGTGTGATGGCTGATGGAAAGTATTGTTGAATGACCCGGACGAGCTGTAGCCATGGATGGCCGAGTCTGCCTGGTACGACGGCCTTGTGAGTGTCTGGGAGAAGGGCACAGGTGACGAATTGAAGGTATTTTCTCCATGGGGGGCACTGTGCGACTTGGACATGTGGGAGTTAATCGGGTCCAGGTCGAGCATGAGCATGTTGAGCGCTTCAATGGACTGCTCGATGTCCCTTTGAGAAGCTGAGGAGGGAAAATGCGGCAAGCTATGTGTGGACTGGAGGGGTGGGCCAAACGGATCATCCGGGAGGCTGTACTGGTGCCACGCACTGAGTCCCCTTTGAACAGCCTCCCGGCTACTGGTGCTCCTCTCAGGGGCCCTGGGCATTAGTTTCGGGTTGGACTCAGGACTGCTTGTAGGCGGGTTCCCAAAGGACTGTGAGCGATACATTCCACTTCCATTCTGGAAATTGTTATATCCCCCTGCTGGCGACACAGAGGCGCTGCGCTCCTGCGTTGCAGTGGGCGTTTGCATTCCGTGCACCGGCATCTCACTCAACTTATCGCTGAGAACACCTCGTTCAAGGTAGGGGCCGTCGTTTTGATTTCTGACAGGGGCTTGCGAATGATAGTACAGGTCACCTGGCGTGGCCTGGCCCTCTAAAGACGAGAGTGTGCCCAAACTGTCCACACTATTGCCCTCTTGGCTATTGGGAAGCTCGTCATCAAGAATATCTGTCTCACGCGCGTCAGTGGAGGTGGCACCGATTAGCCTCGCGTGACCCCCGTTGACATGCACCTGCGCAGGCACCAGGTGCCGGACACCGCCTCCCGGACTGGTCGAGGTGGACAAATAAACTTGTCGTTGATGAACAGGCGCCTCAAGTCCGCTCAGAAGCTGGTCAAGTTCTCTCTTTTCCTGGGGGCTAAGGGACGGGTGGCTAACGGCTGCGTTGCCGTGGCTCGAGCCCCCCTGCAGAGACTGACTGTGTTCCTCGGTGCGGTCTGTCTTGATGGAGGCGGTGGAGTTTCCCGAGTCGCTGCTCACAGACAGAGTGTGGTCGACGGCGGGGAGAGAGGCGTGGCCTATTACGGGAAGGGTGTGCTCTGACGGTTGAAGGGGGTGGTTTGGGTGTTGCAAGGGGTTCTCCGGGGCAGTCAAGGGGTCTCCATGGACTGGGAGGCCGTTGATGGTGACCACTCCCTCCAGGGAGTCTTTCTTTCGGACCTGTGCATACAGGCTTCCATCAAGTGGACCTTGACTGTGAACAACATCTGAAAGACAGATCAAATAAAATGATCAAACCTTAAAACCACTGCAGTTCTCTGCACACAAATCAACAACAGCCATCTTGAAAATAGCCCTCCCCATAAGCACAAGGAAGCTCTGGAAGTCTTTTTTTAAACTTTGCGTTATTAGCCCAGCAACCAGCAGCACCGGCCCCATGCACTATTAATAGACACTTTACAGGGCTAAAGGCGGTGCCACCATTGCGTCACTGAGGACCAACTCAGTCTGATGCAAACCAGGGTGGACACTGACCAGCAAACAGAATGTTGAAAGAATACTGCATTTCATTCAAACTGAAGGCCTGAAAAAAATCTATCCTGCGGCTAAGCTCTGAACATTCAATTACCAGTAGAACTTGGGGATTGGGCAAAGAAGCCCTGCAGAGTCAAGGTGGTGGCATACACATGGAATAAACAGCTGACAATTATGATGCACTGCATGCAGCACGAAATTTAATTGGTAATAGTCATGCTCAAATTTTCAGCAAAAAAAAAACCCAAAAAAACTTGTGCTCATTCTAATGTAGTCCGGCGCACACCAACAACAGCTGACCTATGCGGGGGGTGCGACCCCAAGGGACAGGTGGTGGATCACTCCAAACAGTTATTTCAAACATCATGTCAACACAACTTGTCCCTTTCCTTGCTTCTCATGGCAAGGAAGGACTCATTAGCTTGAACCGTCAGTCTCTGCGAGGAGCGCCATGAAGAAATCTTCCTTACCCGATGCAGATGTGATTATCCGGCAATCTCCCTCTCAAAAAACGACACAAAATAATCCTTCACTTCCACATAAGTGAAGAGTGAGCCGTCTCCTGTTGCTCGTCTCTCTGTGTCCTCCCATCACCAGAAATGCGTTTGACGCGAGCGAGGCGGGGCTGCACCACCACTTGATTCTTCCCAGCAGCAGGGGAGTGGCTACACTTTGGACAGAACTCCCATCTGTCAACATTCTGATGTCATTGGTCAGGGTGGGGCGGAGGGGGGGGGATCCCTACATTGAAAGCCGCCATGAATGTCCATGATCTTAACAGGCTATGCAGTTCATTGTATCCTCAAAATTAAGTCAGAAAAAAATAACAGGCTGAATTACCCGATGTCACTGAGCTGCATCCTCCCATGCATGGGCTGACGCCCGGTTAACAAAACATTTGCTTTTGCGCCCTCACTTGCCATGTAGGCCTCAGCCTTGATCGAAAGAAATAGCAAACAATCCTAGGCACAGCAAAAACATACGAGATAGAGAGAGAGAGAGAGAGAGAGACAGAGAGGGAGAGAGAGAGAGATATCACAACTGACTCAATACGCTGCAATAATAATAATATTCCAAAAATAACAATATGCCAATGAGTAGTGTTGTTATTGTCTGTCTACATGTGCTGCAGCACCACTTGTGGTCAAACATCTGTCAACTTTTTGAGCACCATCAACGACAATTGCCGTCAAGAGGATGACGTAAACTACTTACATAGACACACACACACGTATAGCACGATACATGCACACACACTACTACTAAATACTATTAGTACTCGTGCGCAAATAATTTGCTAAGTTAGTCAAAATCTTCCCACGGGTGATATTTGAAAATATTTTGATATGATTTTGCCATCAGAAGCAAATTTTCATTGTCTTTGTTTTATAGAAAAAAAAGGAGTGTTCAGAGGTTTGAGGTATTACTAAAGCAAAAAATCCTTAGCATCCAAGTCACAGTTCGGCACAAAAAGCAAATTTTCCGTGATTTTTGGTCCAAACTAAGTGAGTTATGAAACCATCCCGTATCTTACTGATGATTACTAAAAAAATGGAATGAGACAGATGGAGTTTCAATATTGCGCGAGCCTTGAAAAATCAGTTAGAATGCTCTAAATGGGCTGGCACTCAATAGGTTGTCTTTTTTTAAAATGAGTGGCATGAGTGAAAGTATTCTAACACGTGACTGACTATCAATGCTATTCATTAGCCTGTCTATGCCATTTTGTGTGTTAGCATTAAACTAGCAGATTTTAAAGGTGCAGCTATGTGGTTTGTTTTAAATACATACAATATGCCATTCGTTGGCTCATGTTTAGTTTGAAAGTAAACTTCATGGTGGGGCAAAGATTTTTTTCATTATCAATTTTGATGAAAAGTGGTCATGGAAGGAAGTTTGCACTTTACCGAGCGAACAATATGAACAATAAACAAATTCAACGGCAGTCTGACACTTTTATAAATGGTTTTCTGTCCCAGTGAATGACTGGTTACCAGTCCAAGAATTATGCCACCTCTCACCCTAAATCAGCTGGGATCAACCAACTCCACTTCCCTGTGACCCTCAACAGAATAAGCAGCACACAAAATGGATAGATGACGATGCAATGCCGCTCATGTGGCTTAAAGTAAAGCAGCAGCAATGTTGATGGCTCGGAGAAGTCCTTTTGAAATCTGAACACGCGCTTTGCATCCAACTGTGACCACAAAAGGATCCAATGTCGCGGCAAGGCACCTGACATGCCGTTATCACTCACATTCACACCAAAGAGCTTCAAATCATCGTGGCAGCACTGCGGCGGGGTATTAACGGTGGCGACCAGGATTTTGAACGCAAATGGAGCTCACAACCTTCCCTAGTGGCAGCAGACCTCAAATTAGATCAGGTGAGTCATTCGGGCGGTGCGCCATGCACACCAAATGCTCGTTCGCCTCGTGTATTGCCCGTTTGTTTTTAGCAAGTGAACGGTGCCGGTTGGAGGTCCGCACACTCGCTCACAAACACACGCGCCAGCTTGGGTGTCTCGTTGGCACGTCACAAAGTTGGCAGCCGTTAAAAAAAGCCATTTTAAAAAATTGCGGCTAATGGTTTGTTATAAATAGATTCAGTTGAGCAGCGTGTGTCACTGCTGTGTCAAGAACCCAGCTGGGAAGTGGAGTACGTCGTGGTGTGTACATGCACTTTGGTCCACAAGGATTTGGACTGTGAGTTTTTGTTATTTTGCTTTTACACGCCACCACATTGGAAAATATGGCGTTTACAAAAATGTTTTGCTTTCAATTGTCCAAATACTTTTCAGACCGTACAAAGTGACACGATCGGAATCGTTCGTGATTTGTCTTGATTGCGTTTGGTTTAGGATTTAGTTTCAGGTTTTCCTTGTGTTTCTTTGCGTCTCATTGGTTTATTGTTTACACTTGCGCTCGTCAAGCCGGCTTTTTGTGTTAAGCCAATCAGCTCCCTCCAACCCTTTGTGTCTCGTCCAGATGTTCCTCGTTGTCCTGTTAATTTGTTTGGATTTAGTTTCCGGTTTCCTTTCCTGATCGTCTCTGCAAGTTGTCGTCTGGACTTGATCCGAGCCACGTCTTGTCGCTTTTGTTTTTTTAATGAAGTCAAATTTTCGTCAAGTCCTGTTTTCCTTGTTTTTGTTTTTAAACGTTGTTTCTTTTTGTTTTGCACTTCATTATTTATTTATTTTTTTTCTTTAAATTAAACCAAGTCCACCCCGCAATCGCGCTTCCCTGCATTTGGTTCCACAGCCTCTCGCTCAAATCGTGACATCAGCTACATAAAATGGGTGTACAGTCATTCCTGAGCGACAAAAGCTGAGTGTACACTTGATTGTTTCATAATAAATTTGTTGTTTTTGCGGTGTATAGACACAAAATAAAACTTCCTTCAATGTACAAAGACCTCTGGGCCTGACTGGAGTTTGTTTTCACTATTGTGAGATTAAAAGTCTGGAGTCAACTCAAATCTCGGTGGGTGTACAAGAAAACAGTAAAACTTCACTCTGCCACGCAGGGAAAAAAAAAACACACGAAGGTGTTTAGTGTCCTTTTGAAGTCACCCAAAGTGTGAAAGATGAAGGCGTCTCTTTTCTTTCCGTAAGACCACATCTTAAAACGTCAAGCGCAATTATACACACTGACAGGTCGGGGCAGGAATGTGGGGACACACAGTGATGTCATCTCGCCACTGGATGTGACATTCAGCTTCCATATCGCCGTGACGACAGCCAGTCTGCATGCCGGCAGAAGGTGACGGACAGCCGGCCGTCATGTCCCGTGCCTCCTAAAAAGCCATCTTACAAAATCTTCAAGGGATCTAATAATAGCGAATAATATCCTCACATTTCTCTTGTAAATAGTGGACATTTGCAGAGTGAGTTTTGACGTGACAGCACATCACTCAGCAATGGCATGTGTCACCGTCACGGTCGGAAAATCAGTGACTGACGGTGTCTGGTTTTAATATGGGCAATGTCGGACCTCCCGTTCCATCCATCAGTCACTCTTTAGAGGTAACGTGATGTGATCGTATTGGTGTCACCCACCAAGATGACGGTCAGGATGATGTCATGCTCAAGACATCCCATTACAACTCCCGTCTAATTGACATATGTCTCCATGCCGGGAGGAGACGCCATCAGGAGCAGGTTGAGTCCAAAATAGCCATTGGGAGGAGAAAGAAGGCTTTGAAGAGAAGAGGCGAGTCGCAGCGGGGTTTCGAGGACTGCTGGGATGTGAACCTGCTGCTGCAGCTCACCGCGCTGTCAGCGACGCGTCCGGCTCCAAGCATTTTCTTCTCGTGTGACACACACAAGCACATATTTCAAATAGTTGGCCGCTCTCCATTTCTGCAGGCCGAATATATTTAGTTTCTTTGGTCGGGGATGTACAGGTAGACGCTAGTGTAGGTTTGGCTCTGGAGCAACAAGTAATGAGGGCCACGAATTAAGAGACGTTGCTACTTGTAAAAACTCCCACAGCAGAGTATAACTGTCCAGCTCTCAGGCTGACTATCCAAGGTCCTAATTATTCTGATATGTCTAATGAAAAAAAAAAAAAATCTGTCTTTCCTGAGTCATTTTAAGCTTCGTCAATGTCGCACCATAGTGTAAATCATATCATTCCTTTCAAGACAAGCCACAGTTTATTTTTTTTATTTGAGTAATTTTAAACTGAGCAATTACACTGCTCAATAATTTCCCCATTTTTTCTTTCAATAAATAAGCTTTGTCAAATTATTATTTTTTGCATTGATTCAGAATCGGTCCTCATTTTTTTCTTTCGGACGTAAGGATTTCATAATAATAATAATATTATAATACAGGCAATATATTATTATTTATGAATTAATAGATTTTTTTCTCTGAAACATAGCTATAAATTACAACGCATGCTAAAATCCATAATGCCCACCCTTTGGTAGGTCCAAATTTAAAAAAAAAAAAAAAAAGATGACTAGAAAGACTAGAAAAAATCTGCATCAAAAATAAATAAATACCGACCAATGAAGCCATCTCTAATTTTAAATTACTGTTTACCGGTGTTGTCAATAAAAAAAAACCAACATCCTCAACAATGTCACGACGGACTACCAGGTTGGAAGATAATGCAAGCATTCACGTTAACAAAGAGCTCACGGTTGGACTCACCAGCCAAAGAAAGGTCCGGTTTTCTCTTCACGTTTTCCTTCTATCAGTCCTCGCAAATACTCAAGAAAATGACGTGAGTGGACCCACACATAAAACTGCCGACGTCTGCCTTGCCTGCCTGTGTCCCTTTCTGTCACCGTCCTGCTATTCCAGACATGTTTCACGACTCGGCCCGGCCAAATAGGGGAAGGGGTTGAAAACAAGGAAGACTGCCTTCAAGCCTTCTCAACGCCACACGCAAATTTAGTGCTTCATAATACATCCGCTGATAAAATAATTCATATTCCCTTGCTCCGTGTTTGTTTTCTGTGCTGGCCGATTAATTCTGTTGTCATGAAAAATCATCTGTTTGTATTTAAACCAGAGAAGTTTCTGTTGTTATGAAAGCAGCACACGACAGTGCTAAAGTAACTGTTAGACATTTTGGCTGTTCCGGAACCGGAACCTTCCGAGTTGCGGTGGCAGCGAAGCCGGCAGCTGCCGGGGGAACTGCGTTATTAGCGGATCAAAGTCAAGCTGACACGCGTGCTTGCATTACAGTGTGAAAATTGCAAAGGACTCGATGTGCTAATAAGATCATGAGTGTAGTGACACGCACACGCACAGGTGAACTCTAACGAGGAGCACCGTCCCGCTTCGGGCTTGTGAGTGAGCATGACAGCAACAAGCATTGTCCTCCTGTAAACTCTTTGCTGAGCTCTTTCAACTCCATGTCCGAGGTCACGGTCAAACACGGCGCCAGGAGGAGTAAAGCGACATGAATTCAGACAGCCCCACCGGAACACCGCGACAAATGAACAAGTTTGGCTTCTGCAAACGAGCCCCTGATGAGTGATTGTTTCAGCTGTGCTGCGACGAGCTGAATCCAATTCACCGCCATGAAAGATTCTCGTGCTGTGAGCACATGCTGCGGTCAAAATCTGTATTTCACCTTTAAATGACATTGGCGGTGCATCCAAATATCCCCCTCGCAGGGCCGATAAACTTTTCTCAGACACTATTCTACAAGCCACGTCATACTATTTATAGAGAATTGTATGCAGATGGTGTTAAAAAAAAAAGTCTTCCACTTGGCTGGACAGTCAAGAGATTCAAATTGGAGAAATTACAGGACAGGAGTTTTCCCGCAGAGTGCCTGTTTAAATAGGATGCAATTTGCAATTCGGGCGATTCCCGCTGACCTTCTTGAAACGTTTCAATTACCACAAAGTCTCTCTGAGGAAGTCCATAAAAATCAAATGGGTCTTGGTGGATGTGGTACCCGACTGGCTGCCATTGAAATGACTCCAGTACTGAAACGTGTGCATGTGTGCGCATACCGTGCTGGTCATCCGCGCCTCCCTCACAGCGATGAGTGAAGTTCTCGTACGAGTCCCAACGGATCAGAGGATCCTGAGTGTTGTAATCTACGCAGACACTCGGCCCATTCTCCAGATGGCCTAGGCCTGAGGAAAACGAGTTGTGACGGGGACGAGGCTCATCAATTTTGGAACAATTAGGAAGCAGTCAGCAAAAAATAAATAAATAAAAAAAGCACACTACCTTTGATTTTCTGTGGACCATAAGAAAATACAAACTCCACCTTGCCATACTCTGGGAATCTGTCATCTGTAAATGGAAAAAAAATACTTTAAAAGAGAGGTATAAGAGTAAAAATATCAACTCAGAAATCTGCTTTAGGAGAAGGATCATGATGAAGCACACCTGCAAATACAAAAAAAAATGTGCAAATTTTGTAGATTGTAGTTTTGTAATTACCCATAAAAGCCTCTGAATGACCGCAAAACATTTTTCTCTTTATACTAGCCTGAATGATGAAGCTCATGCCCTTGGTTCACTTTAGTTGCTTGGCACCAAACTACCACCAGATGGCACCAAAATGCTAGTTTTTAGACTCACCATGGCTTTAGGCTCAACACAAAAACAGCAAATAGGAGAGTTTTTCAACAAATAATGGAGGATGGCTTCCCTTTCAATATCTCGAAACGAGCACTTTTGCAAATGCTAATCCTTGAATATGTAGGGGTAACAATATAGTCCTTAAAACTTGCTGTGGTCAGTCAGCAGTCCCGACCACCACAGGGTGGGTCTCGTTAACCCTAAGACAGTGCTTCCCGACCTTTATTGAGCCAATGCACATACATATTTTCCAAGACAAAAATCTCATCATCAATCAGTCATATAATGGGCATACCTTCTGCCATCCAATGGGAGACCATTTACGTTCACGTTCTGCCTGTCACTACATTGCTAATTTAACTAGATGAACATAGATTACACATAATTTGTAGATAGATAACATTGAGACCAATTAGATGATTTGATCATTTCTCTCAAAGCACAATAATGTGCCATAACAATCTGGTTGGGAATCCCTGCCCCTTAAAACATTTTCTTTTACGTATTACTGGCAACTCATCAGGATATAATCCAAATAACAATATTGTACTCAAGTAAATTCTCCTCCCTTATGGGTTCTGTGGTCGGGATTACTCTGGGTGTAAGTATATTCTTGGCCACTAGATGGTGACACAAAACTATTTTGAACAAAGAACAAGAAGGAAAACCCAAAGGCTACAAAAAAACAACTGCAGTAAGTTCCTTTTATAATGTACTTTTTTGGGCATTATTATCATGAGATTGTAAAATTGTTAATTCGGAAAAGTTGTGTAAACACAGGGGGATCGATGCACTGTTATACTGTACCGTACAATATTTTAATGTTCTCAATGTTGCTATAAATGTGTCTGGGATTATAGACTAATAATTAAGTGCCATAAATGCTACAAAAAACATGAATTTCACTAAACGCGGGGGGATGTGGAGCAAAACTATACTTCAACATGCACACACATGTAATGCCATGATTTTGCCGTCTTACCTTTGAATGTCTCGTCCAATTCGCTCTTCCCAAACACCACTCCCAGATCATGGATGGCACACGTGTGGAACTGCACCCTGAACACGACATCCCTGGTGGGGTTTCTGTAGCGCTTGTGGTAACACTTGAGCTGCGGCAGGTAGATGAGTGTACAGACGTGTGTGTGTGGCGTGACGATAACACAAAGATCAAACATGAAAAGCTCAGAGAGAGGTGGAATCACTCACCAGGATGTCGCCCTTTAGCAGGAGGCCGGGTTCGATGGTGATACAAATGCTGGTGTTGCCGTCTCCCTGCACGTTGCTGCGTAACGACAAGAACAGCAGAATTATAAGACAAACAAAAAAACAGACGAGCTACTAATGACTGCATACTATATTCCCGACGTGTAGACGGGCTGCATCGCCTGGTAAATCTTCAAGAATGGACGGCAGCCTGGGCAGGACCGAGAAAGAGTGGGCATTTACTGCTAATTTCATTTTACGGCTCATCAAATATTTGCAGGTTGCATACTCACCTCCTTTGGACTCAAAGTTAGGAATTCCGTGCATGATGACGTGGTGCAGGAACAGGGGCTTGTTGTTGATTTTTATGTGGCCGGACAAAAGGCCGTTAAAGTATTGCACGTACCTAAAGGGCAAAGAAAGCAGCCAACTGAGTTCAATTCCGTCTATCCATTTTCTATATCGCTTTTCCTCATTTGGTTCACGGTTGGACCAGTTATAAAACTCGTTGAACTTAATTTGCATATTTTTATAACGGCTCAAACATGCAAGCAAGAAGGTCAGAGTCAAGATTCCAACCCACAACCTCTAAGTTTTAAATCAAGCCTGTATTACTTCAATCGAAGCATAATAAATCAAAAAAATACAAATAATCAAATGCCAGCATTTTTCCCTCCACTGCTGCTTCTGTTTCCTGAGATTATTTCACTCTGGTCCACTGTGGAAAATGCTCGAGTGAATTGTTGTTTACAGAAGACAATTGGGGGTCCGGTGAGTTAGCGCGGCCTTCTTGTTCAACATCATTGTGAGGAGGACACCTGACATGACCTTGACCGCGAGGAGGCCGCATGCCTTGCTCCTCTGACGGACGCCAGATGGTTCAGTTAGCTGGCACCTCACCGACGGAAGGAAGCAAGGAGCCAATGGTTGTGATGTCAAGTTTTTAAAGTGCACATTTTTACGTGTTGAAAGCTCCAACTTCCTCCTGATTCTGTAATGTTATAAATGATCACTTAATGACACAACATGCTTTTGTTTTAAATTTCAACTTGAACACAGCCAAGTTTTAATACGTCACATGCGGGTTGAGGGCTGAGATAATTATAACTGAAACGGGAAATAGCAGCTCGGCCGAGGACGAGCCATCAGATTTGGAAGCAATTTTTTTTTTTTCTGTTTCTTCTTATCTCCCGCCTCTAAAGTTCTTTGATTCCGCAACATGCTTGATGACATCATCTCAAGGCCATCACACTGGTGGAAAACAGGCTTCTCGAGGGAGCTCTCTTGGCATGCGTGGAATCTCTCAAACAAGCACAGTGGATGCCACCACATTTTCACACAATTATCCCAATTCAAACTAAATTGCAGACAAGGAAAAAACGCTTTTCCTGTGTACAAGAATGGACCGCATTTGGACCAGTCATTGGAAAATTCGGTGGTTTGGGAACACGGCGTGCATACTTTGGACTGCGTGTGAAGCATACATTTCCAAACAGGGAGCGCGGAGGTAACACCTCACCTTCTCTGCGACGGCTGGCCCATTGGAAGTGCTTTGTCCTCGTAGAAACGCCTCATGGCGAACCGGTCCAACGCCTGGTCAGCACTGTGAAGGTAGAGCAACGCTGGCATTACACGGGAACCTTTTGAAGAATTATTCTGCAGAGTTTCTGAGTTAACTGTCAAGTTCGAACAACATCTGGCTGCATTAAAGAAAGATGACTCTCCCCAGCTGCTCGCTCTCAGAGAACCAGAACAATAAACCAGCCGGGATGGTTTGTTATGCCACATTCATCACACAGAGGACTCACACACACACACACACACACACACCCACGCCCCCACACACACACACACACCTCAAGGCTTTCAAGACAAAGTGGGGGGGGGATCAAAGTTGAAGACGAAAAGCAGCATTCAACAACACCCGCAATCACGAAGCAGTCAATTCCAACAAGGTGTTTGCTACCTTGCCGATATGTTGCTGTAGTGCATGTAGGCTGCCACCACCACCCCCGTCCGACCTCGGTTTCCCTGAAAAAGCCAAAAGGGCAATATCGTGACGCACAAGTTCGAAATTGGATCGCGGCGTCCGCGCGAGTTTACTTTGTTGTGAAGCACCACCACATTGTGTGGGTCTCCATTGAGCCACGTGTCGATGGCCTTGCACATGCTGCAGATCTTGTCCAGAGGCGGCGCGTGGTAGTCTGGCCAGCCGAACTCCAGCACCTGCCCAAGACGAGCGAGTAAGAAAGAACCTTCTCAAATGTCACCTTTTCCTGTATCATACATGTTTTTTTTTCTTACCTTGGGGTTTAATGATGCGAGGTCGTTCCTCAACTCACTCAAGTTGAGCACCTGAAATTTGGAAGAGCAGATGTTAATGCATCAAAGCCCGCAAGAAAACCGTTGGGATTGATTCAAGGGAGCATTCCTCACCAGGTAGTGTTCACCGTGTTTGGAACGCAACATGGCCGCCACCTCCTTGAGGTGGGCGATGTAGCTGCGCTCCTCGGCAGTGGCAGGGAAGGAGAAGGAGATGATCCTCTCCGTGATGTAGACCAGGTCCACTTCATAGCTCTCCTCCATGTCTTGGACCATACTTTGACTCCTGGCGAGGGCAAGCACCGAGCCGCTTACTGCTTCACACGTCATTTTCGCTTGCTTTATTGTGCTATCAGAGCGGAGATTGTAATTGTTTTGACAGAGAATTTAGACGGCGAGAGGTTTTAGAAAAAGGACGGGGTTGTGGATTTTCGCCAATGGTCCCTCAAGCGCAAGCGTGACGTACCTCTTGAGTTTTAGATGCCGATGGGAGGCGGACAAAAGTTTATTTCAACCTACTCGACAAAATTTGCCTTCTGTCACAGACACGGCCTGAGAGAGTTATTTGATGTATGACGTACACGTATAAGGACAAAAGTGTGCCCATCTATGGGAATATATCCTCCAGAGAAAATTGCTCATACCCTGCAAATGTGTCCAATGAGAAGTCTTCCATGTTCAGTCCAAGTTGACTGTTGCTTTTCTTTCTCATGATGTTAACATGAATTTGGATGTGTGTGTGTGTGTGTGTGTGTGCGTGTCTCACCGTGACTGCTTTCGCTTTATTTCCGCACTCTTGCAGGACCTGGCTGACCCCTGAAGGGAGCAAGGGAACAAACCATAAGCAAATGATTTAATATCAATAATTGCCTACTACGACAATATTTCAGAATCAGAACTTGTTTGACTGTCGCACCCGTGGACGGGATTAATATGACTCCTCTTTTTGGAAGACAGTAAGATCCCAAAGATTGAAGCACACGGGACAACAATGTCTTTATGGGCAAGCACAGTTGTGAAAAGATTTTTGTAGTACGATTTGTGCGGGAAGCCTCCTCTTCAGTGCTCCGACAGGCACCATATGTGAGGCAGGCCTCAGACGCCGCAAAATGAGGGCTCTGTATATAACATCACAACCGTCTGTGGTCTTGTAGCAACATGTGTGGAAGCTGTAAAAACTGCAGGAGGGGGACAACCGACAGTGATCATGTGTCCGAATATTTTAGTCCATACAGTGAAGATCAGAGCTTAGACATGCTCACAAAAACCTTGGGGATTCCGAAGGGTTCTTTTCCTAATATGCGCCAGAAAAGTAATTGACTGCCACAAACGTAAACCGAAAACATTGACAAAAACTTTATAATGCACAGTAAGATATACCAGGTTGAGGTGTTTTTTAATTTTCTTGAAAGAAAAAAATAAATAAATCAAAACAAATCTAGCGGAACGTTCCGGTAAGGAGGATAAGCGTAGTGGAGGTTGGAAGATCACAAGACTTTCCAGAGGCAGAGTTGTCACTTCAAAAGGGGTTGATTGAGAACCAAACTTCCATCATTGAATCCATGGCTGGGTCGTCTTTGAGAAATGTAACCAATCTCAATGGCTAACTGGTTAGCGAACGTCTGCTCTGTTTCATGCTATCCAAAAGAACCTCAGACGTACAACAGAAAAAAAAGTTAACTAAGTAGTCTGCTCCTCACTGATCATGTTAGCCGTGTCTATATTTGAATCAACTTTGCCGTCTGAAATGTCAATTAGGCTACAACAATTGACTTCATGAATCATTCCATAATTTCTGGACTATAAGGCGCATCTCTATATAAGCCGAAGCAACTATTTTTTGGGAAGAAATAATATTTTAAAAAATAAAAAAAGCTGCATCAGGCTATAAAAAATGCGTTGTTTACTGCATGTACAGCACGATTTTGTACTGTGAATGCACATAAAGATACAAAAACAGATGCCTTTTAACACGGCAACAACTTTGCTCATTAAAACAGAACAGACTCAAGAGAAAAGAAATCGAGCTTCATTTCGCCTATTTTCTGAACTATAGAGCGGTGAAAAAAAATCCACAAAAACGCTGCACCGTTGAATTAAAAATCTAGGAAAAAAGTAGCGGCTTATCGTCCGGAAAATATGGCATTATTTGCTACGGACACTTCACTTATACAACTACGGTAGCAGAGGATTCACATAAAATTGACCCTGTTTGCTAAAATGAAACGAAAGGGTTTGCTGCCTGAGCATGAATTCTTCCCACCGATGTGGGCGGGGCCTACCTTGTTGACCAGGTGGCCTGTGCTCCACCTCCATGTTAAGCACAGGAAGGGGAAATGCCTCTGAAAAGAGCCGCCGAGAGGCATAGCCGATCAGGCTACCAGCTGCTTTTTGTTTGGATTATCAAAATAAGTCCGGAAGCAAAATTTGTCACGATCTAGCCATGTCTGGTGACACCACACGCGGGTGCCCATGATGGAAAATGATGCGATATGATGCTGCTTTGGCCAACTTGTGATGTTTTCCTCTCCACGCAACGTACCTTCCCTCTTTTGCAGCTGCTCCTCCCTCTGTCTCATTATTCCCAACTCCCCCACTATAGTTTCTCCTTTTTCCCAAGCTAGAGTGTTGACGTGCGCTTCCTTTGCACTGTAAACATGAGCTGCTAACTGTAATTACCCTTCAGAATGGAGTTCCTGAGCTCAAAATAGTTTCAAACGACTCGCGTTATCCGCAGCTGTGGCACCAAAATGGTCTCGTTGCGCATGAGCCCGTTGTTCATTCCACCGATTTACAGCAAGTTACAGTATTGTTGTCTCCGGAAGCAGAAACTGACAGACAGATTTTCCTAAACAATCTCAATTCTGTTCAGTTTTCGTGGGGTAGGTTTTATATACCTCATCATTTTCAACTCATAAGCAACGACCGTAAAAAACAACAACAACGGAGACGAGTCATTTGTGCCAGTTTTAGTGCAAATATGTCAATTAGCGCTGTCAAATTTGCTCCTGATTTGTTGCCAACGATAATCTGGGTGCTGAGACGTCAGTCACAGATTTTAGCTCGCGCACATGTGACACTGGGCCAAAAAACAGTAAAGTGTGACAACTAAGGGTCGGTATTTGGTGCACAAGGGCCCGATTAAATTCGATTTTCAATTCATGATTCACTTTGATTGATTTTAGATGAAGGATTTTGCGCAGTACCAATTTGGCTTTTCATGTGGAAGCCATTCTCAGAAGAAGCAATGCTGCCATTAGTACAAACGTCTTGCTGTGACGACGTGCATTAGTGAAAATCAGAATATTCACATTGGGAACTGAAGCCAATGCAGTTACATTTATCATGTATGTTTTATTTAACATGACCTGATCAAAACAATAAATACGTCTGCTTTCATGCTTGTTGGCGCTGACGTCACTGCTTCCGCCATTTTTTTTCCTATCATTTTTCTCGCGTGAAGTCGGTTACATTTATGGGGAAAAATACATTATTAAACGTATCGTTATATGGTTTTATGAATCAATATCATGTTATGAAAAGGAAAATCATATTAAATTGATGTGTTGATTTTTTTTTTTAAAAACCAACCCTAGTGACAACAAATACCAAATCTAAACATTCAGTCCATGGATAACAAAAATGACGGAAGAACTAACCATTTTGGATAAGTGCTATTGTTTCAAACCAGAATACCAGTTCACAAACGTACATATGCATTTCTCAGAAAGAGTCGATATACTACAAAATATTAGTTCAGTGATTTACAGGAAAAAAAAATTCCAGTCCATTTCAGATTGTTCAGTCAATGTAAATAAAACGGACTTTGATCTTTGGTCTTTTCTAAAACTAACTATTATTCTGAACATAACTTTAGGTCCGTTAAATATATTGGCCCAGAACGGATTACGTATCAGTCTGTTTATTTTCTCATAACGGGTTACACAACCGTCAATCAGCTGATATCAACACTGCATATGTGGATTATGAAAAGTTTGACCTCTGAAACATGTGTGAAGTAGTCCAAAAGACATGCTACTTACCGGAGTATCTACGTGCTTTAATGGCAGCTGAGGAGTGGGAGGCTGCGGAGACAAACCAGACAGTCGACTGATTAGTCACAAAATGTTGCCCCACTATTTATATTTGAAGAGCATTATTTATACAGAAGCTAAAATCGCAAAGAGATGAACACATACTGTAGTGACAGAACATAACTATGCAGCCATCCGCCTCCAGATGTATCCAAGAAAAATACTTGAGCCGTGTGCTTAGTTGAGCTCTATAAACAAAACTTGGGACTGTTTATAAGCCGCGTTGGTCACTTTAAAGGGCCCACATCCAAAGTAAATAAGTGCAAAGAAGTGACTGCTTGGAATGCTCCGCATTTGTTCAGCTCTTCAAATACGGGAAAGCATCCAGGAAGTAGCGTCAAATTCTCGACGTGGTCTTCAGTGCGACACCAAAATAAGACTAGGAGCAGGTGTGAAACTTAAGGCCCAAAAGTCAGATAAGGCCCACCACATCCTTTTATGAGGCCCGTGAAAACAAATCATGTGTGCTGACTTTTTTTTTTGCTAAAATATGTACCAAAATTACAAAAGTAACAGTGAGAAACCTGAAGCATTTTCTTTGTCTTCAAACTATGAGCTGATATTTGTGCCACTAGAAACTGAATCTGAATATTATCGATTTGAATGTGAATTGCTTAACTTGAATATTTTAATTGAAAAATGAATATTTTAATTGAAAACTGAATTATTGAATGACATAAATTGTAAATTTATTGTTTAATTTGAATCAATTTTTTTGTTAGGAACTGTATCTCAATAAACTTGAAAATTAATTTAAGACTGTAAAATCCGTTTTTAATTTCTCCCCAAGAAAAGTGCACCTCACCAAAAATTCAATACTGCAAACGCTCACATTCAGTTCGCCGAGTAAAAATTCAAACTTCACTGACATACGGGAACTTTAGGTGCCTCTCGGATGAGCAATGGATTCCAGGTACATAGATCTCCTCTACGGCCAAACAGCACGTTCGTTTTGAAGGCCGTAAACTACGTCATGAGTACAGCGCACGTCATCATGCAACTCGCTTCACATATTCAAAAGTGCAATCAAAGATTTTGAAAAGCAAAGTAAAGAAATAAAAAGTAACTCACTACAATTATGATAGGGAAACCACGTACATTGTGGCTGGCGACGAATACTAGTCTGACATCCCTGACCTTTGACCTTTAGCAGCAGCTCGCTGTGTTTGTGTGTGGAAGCTTTGCCCACCAATCCAGAAAGGATCATTAAATTGGAAAAGTGGACTTGAGGGGGTCAAAAAGGTCCGAAAAGATTTTGTGTCGTACTCACAAGCTCATAGTTGGTGCTCGTTTGACACGCCGTGGTGACCTGCAAGAGGAGAGACAATGTGTGAAGGACTGTGAGTCTGTTTTCTTCGACGAAACAGTCTGACCCTGCAGATAATAACAAGCAAGGATCATAACATTGCTTCAGAACGAGAACATCTTTCTTTAAATAGTAGGAAGGCCACCCACCGCCTGCTCCGAGTATCCATGACAAGAGCGGCTCCTAATAGTCTGTTTTGAGCATCTCACTGATTACGATCCAGCAAGCGAGGGAACTTTTACGCATAAAACGAGCTGGTGCGTGTTTGCGCGCAGCGAGACGGACGGACGCTATCAGTGGCCTGCAGGCTCCGGTGGGAAGGAAGCCACCATAATTAGTTGGCGAGCGTGAGAACAAAAGCCCGGTTGGCATTTGCAAGGCTATCATGGAGCATATCAAAATAGAGGAGCTGGAGCAGTATTGTTGATATGCCACTTGATGGTAAACATCTTTGATGAAAGTCACCGTTTTGCTTTCCTGCCAACACGCACTTTGCTTCGCTTCCCGCGGCCTCGACTGACATTAACGTAACTGTCTTGGCGCGGAGTAGCGGCATCATTAGAGAAGGCCACTTCATTTGCAGCGGCGGTGTATTATACATTCTCAACTTGTGTTATGCCAGGACTCACAGTTTCCCACAGACATTAAGTCCATTTTATAGACATCAAAGGAAGTGAATTCGTTTTGCAATAAATTACTGTGAAAAACAAACACAAAAAAAAAAATATCACGTGCCAATTGAACTGCAGAGAACCTTATTGAGGAATTACATTACATTTAAACTGTAGTTGGCCGTCAAGGCCTTCTCTGCTGGCCTAACATAATCAAGAAATCATGATCATATTCTTCACATTGATGTCATATTATATGCTAGTGTTGAATTTGTAGGTGAGAGTTTTTATCCAATCAGAATTCAGCTAGCTCGTGTTACCAGGCAGATTTCACAATACCAGTGGCACGCACTATTCGTTGGGCGGGCATCTCTTCTGTCAAAGTCAATGAGCTTTCAGAGTTGATAGACAGTTGCGATAGCCAATCAGATCACAAGTTGGTTACAGTGAGCCTTCCGCTGAAAGTGATGAACGCTTCTTGTGATTGGATACTCTCATGTGAGGGGGCAGCGTTATGCGGAAGCAACACGCCTGGAAGTCGAAACTGGTTCGAAAATGTAAATTATGTTTTTGCTTTTTTTAAACCACAATGGCCGAAGGAGGGAAAAGTGTGGATTTAATTGCAGATACACTTGCACGGCCACTTTCAAGACGGACTGTTCAAGAGAAGCTAGATCATCCAACACTCACTCAGTACTGTATAAGTGTGTTTCTGTATATTATTTGTCCAGCCATGGTGTCATAAATGGTACTATGAGACTAAGTAGGACTTCACTGAATTTAAACAACTGCATGGACAAAATACAGTTGAATGCTCAAAATTAACGAGTCTCCAAAATAAGAAAATTATGCATATATTTTATTAATCCAAATTTCTGTCCATGAACCACTAACAACACTTCTGTGACCCAAGAATCAGCGCAATACAGCATGTTTGTCAATCCAAAGGGTCAAAAGGCGTCAGCGAGGAGGCTAATGAGACTCAAGAGACGCATTGATGACAAACTTCCACTGTTAACATTCCCAAGTGAGTCGAGCCTGACTACATCCTTATAAGGCGACCGATGTGGGAAGCGAATATAATCTTCATGTGGTTTTCGCCTGCTTAGGCACGTAAAAGAACGGGAATATCTTCGCGGGTCGTCCATGCGCCGCAACATTCTGTTTGTTTAAATAGAATAAAAAAAAAAAAACTGAGGGTGAGGGTCATTTTTTTCAGAAATGAAGCATGCGTTAGAGTTCCCATAGTAAGCTTTCTTTCCGACATCACTTTGCTCCTTGAGAGTAAACCCACAGGCAGAGAACAATTCAAACAATCCAGAATGGAGACAAATGAACTCTAAAAGGGTTCAGCCATGAAACAAAGAGCTTAAAATCGCATCACATCTCGAGGGGCTTCTGGGAAGCCAGTGACCTCTCGCAGGACTCATAAGAGAGTGTTTTCCTCAGCCCGGTCTTCGCTTCGTTTTCTATCAGTTCTCTTGAGAGGGATTGGACTCGATTCCAATCCGGAGTTGCCCACAGTGAGAGGCACTGAACAGGCGTGGGCATATTTATTCCCCCCGGCCGGGCTCGGTGACTGTACATCGGGGTTCAGGGTTGGACTTTGTGAAGGCTGCCAAAAGGTCAAGATTCTGTTTAGAATCTTTATGGACAGAATTTCTAGTCGGAGTCACTAGATTTGGGTCAGACAAATTAATTGTCTGGCCGATTAAAAGAAAAAGTAAAATAAAAATTGTCAAAAAACGTCAGATTTGGGTTGAAGGCCTTTTTTTGCACACTTTAACACATTACAGCTAATGACAAAGGTCATCACATTTTAACATTCCTCCTACAGTTAAAAACGCCCGCCCCCAAAAAAACAAAACAAATCAACTGCAGGAAAAAAAAGGTAAAACTGTCAAATCATCTTTTAATGTTGTAAGCATTCAGGGACACAAAAAGAATTTTAATTTTAGTCATTATTTTATCATATATTTTATTTACGATATTTTGCCCCATTAATCGGTCATCTGAATTTTAATTCGCCAAACATCTGAATTGACCTTTAAAAAAAAATAAATAAATAATCATATCATCATTATTTCAGGCCCTGTTCTCTGTAGTGTATATCATCTAATTGTCAAAAAGTGCATTGCCTCCATTGGGGCAACCACACTCACAAATCCCTGACAATCCTGCAGAGATAGCGCCACGTCGACGACTGCTTGCCTGAGAAATTGAATTCCACGCTCACCAAGCAATGGCCAAATAAGGTTCGAAGCTCAAAAAAAAAAAAAAAAACCTGCATGGATTTAAACATGCTGGCTCTCTGTTTTCCTTGGAGAGAGAAATCCAGCAAGCGCCTTAACAGTGGAGAGTGCCTGTTCATCTCTGATTTGATTTGATATTTTGACATGAGGGTGGGATGATGCTGCACAAGCTTTGCTACATTCGGAAGGCTAAGTACAAAGGGTGACCTGAATGCATGATGTGCATGACCAGATGGGGTCCAGAACTTTTGCACCGGCAACCGGTGTTGGCAGGGGGAGCTGATAGTACTTGTTGCTAATGCTAACAACTAGATGCTAGCCAGTGGTAGCCACTAACGCCGGAGGCTTGTGTCGTGTCATACAATGACGCCGTAACAGCGGTTTACTAGCGTCCTAAATTAGCGACTGAAAATGATGTCGGGATGGCGTTGTGTTGATTGTGGTGGCAATGTTACGTTAAAGAACGTTGAAAGGTCGAAAATGGAAGTCAAGCTAGCAGTTATGGGACCACAATGGCAAACTTCAAAGTAAAAGTCTTCTAAGGCTATTGCATTGGCATCGATGACTCAATATATTATTCGTTAAGCTTTATTTTGAATTCATCCTTTTCGGCGGTGGCGTGTTTGTTGAGTATGTTTGCTTGACATTTCTGTCTGAAATGACGATGTCGGGACAAGAGACAGGAAAAAAAATCCTTTATCATAAATTTGAGGACTTGTTTCACCTCAAGTTGCCAAAATGCTTCCATCCATGTCTGGTTTCTATTTTTTCTGCTGCCATTATAGTGATTGCGGACTAATCATCATTAATGTGATCACGCACAGTTTTATTTTCACCAGCTATTTTGCGGATCATGCCCGGCCAGAACCGTGAAGATGAACCATTAGCCACGAGACCATCATAGATGGATACAACGAAGAGAAGCCTGTCATTTTTTTAACTCAAATAATAAACTTGAAGTACTGCAAGTTTTTTGGGGGGTTGGGGACCATGGCCCTAAAACATAGGCAATAGGTTGGAGTTTGTAATGTGTGGAAATGACTTCCTGGCACGGAATCTGCTCACTGCATAGATGTCATCACGTTATTTCCTTCCCAACCCCGAAAGGTTGACATGAAATGTTCTTTTGTACGACTGACACCGCCTGTGGTTTCAATAAGCTATAGAATATCGGCTGCCTGGACCGCAGCATGCTGATATTTAGGATGAGCTCTCCTCCCAAGCGCCACAGTTGTGTGATGGCTTTGTGGTCGAAAAGGAACTTCATCAAATGATAGGCAAGATGCTGAGAGGGGAAGAAGCTGTTGGATCACAATCAGGCCACAGTGAGCGGCGAGTGGGCCAATCATGCTAGTTATTTAAATTTAAAAAAGGAACTGATGAAGATCAGATGTGGAAGCCACATATCGAATACATACCTACCGGTACTAAACTATCGAGAAGCATTTAAGTAGCAAATAAAATGAAATGGCTACTTGATTACAACACAACTCGGCATTTTGTACAGTTCCATACTTTTTCCATATTTTAGTTTCAGCATGGAGATTTAGCGTAATAATTACATAAGTTCATTCAGTTCACTAATGAATATAAACGCATCCTCACGGGATACAAAGTGAACAAGAAAGAGTCGCAAGGTGTTTAAGAGTATATCTGTTACTTATTTATTATTTAATATCTCTATGTCGTGGTACATCATCATTATTACTATTATTACTATTATCTTTAGTATTACTTTTACCAAGGATGAGACATAAATGAGGAAAAAATGTTGAAGGGGCGGGATCTAAGTCTTGACTTTTTCCCCACTTCCTTTTGAGCACGGAAAACTTTGTCCGCTGCGCTTTGGCTATTTTTGCTTGTCGCTGTTGTTTTTAAATATTTTATGTTTATTATTTTTGTAATTATTCTTTTTTTTCCCTACATGTTCAAATAAGCATTTGTTCATGCGGGATTGCAGCTCACTTCGGACCAGAAAAACCTTTTGAAATGTCACTATTATTGCGTCTTCTAAACATTGTTTCAATGCACACTCATGGGGCAAATTTGAATGGCATTTTTTTAATACACCAAACCTTTTGCTGATGTTCGAAGTTGATTCCGATTACTTGTCTTAGCTCACCGAAAGCACAGTGAAGTCAGGATAAAGAAATGCATTGTGATGGAATGCAAGCCCTGAAGGATTCTTTGCAGCTCAACTAAACACGTTTATTGCAAGAGTGGAGCCGTCTTAGTTTGCGACCTCACGTGTGCTTTTAAAGTCAAAGCACTCGATTCACAACGATTTCATGAGTCATGCTTGTTTAACATTAGCGGACCGGGAGGGGAGGGGGCCTAACTGTGTGGATACACCATTCGTAACGTGTCTCCCACATTTCCCTTGGGGTTGCTCTCGAATGGGTAAACATGTAACCTTCCCTGAGGGGAACCCGGTTCTATATGAAGAGACAAACAGCTGTTCTATTAACATCGGTCTTCACCTTACGACGCTCCAGGGACGCATGACTGGCGCTCTTGTTATGGGCAAGGTGAGAAAAAGGTGGAATGTTTTCTCTGGAGGTTCACAAGCAAATTAAGAACACGGTGCCCGACGGCGGTACAGTAAAAGCAAATTCCAATGTTTTGTCTCACCCGTGAAGAGGGGGAAAAAACCCCGTGACCTCTCAGCCAGCCACTCATGTTTAACTACCGCTGAAGGTCAGAGTCGAGTGATCGCCGACATGGTCATCGTGCGAAAAAAAGTATGAGCGTCTTAATTTGATCTCATGCACAGCTGTGCACATGCACCTCAACTACGCGTTTAAAGAACCTTTGGAGTGATGTAGTTCAGCATCAAAATAATAAATAAATAAATAATTAAACAAACGTCCCAGTTCTCAACACTGCAAGCAAATGCTTACCTGCACGCTGGAACTCACTCGTCTCTCCTGCTCTGCCTGCTTTCAAACTTTGCATTTCCACTGGCTGCACAACAACCACCACCCTCAGCCCCTCCTGAGAGGACAGAGGCGAAAGTAGACGCACCAAATACAGACACTTTTGACCACCTCCTCAGCCAAAGGCCTCCCCCTCGCCCCCCCCCCACTCCAAACACCAGCCGTAATCCCGGACGCGTGCCAGAGAGCTTCTGAAGTCAAGTGTGTTCAGCCGATGGACTGAACCAGGAAGCACTCTTTCTTTGTGCTGCTGGCTCCGACTGCGCTATCCGCTGCCAAGTTGTATTCAAACACACTATATAAGGCCAAGAAAGCAGCTTGGGGCTGCTTGGTGCCCAAAGCAAGACGGGAACTGTATCTCTCGCTCATGAGCCCTTTCTGTCTAATTCCCTTGTCCGCACTCCTTCTGTCTGCACTTTCCTCAAAGCAGCTGTTGAAAGAGAATAACGATCGTTGCATCAACGGCGTCGCCAGACTGCATTAGAACGGGGAAAAGCAGACTCGGTGAGCAAGTGGCGAGGTTGGGGGGTTTGAATCTGGGATGGGGTCTTCCCGTGTGGCCTTAGAGCCTCAGAGGCAGACGATCTTTTGTGAATCAAAACTTTAATTTAAATCACAGGATTAAAAAGTTTACGGGAGCAAATGTAAGCAGGAGAGTACATGAGTAAAAGGGGGCGACAACATTTTTTTTTTGTTTGTTTGCTTGTTTTGGTTTTTATGCAGCTGACCTCCATAATGGAGTGTGAGTCATTCTTAAATGAAGCAGGACAGGATGGAACAGGATTTTTTTTTCTTACTATCGGGATGAGACAGTACGGTATTTTTGTTCTGTGAAAGTGGGATGGGAAGGAAGTGAAAATGCACTCCCGTGTCCCCCTCTAATCAACATACAGAGGCCGCAACATGCAGCCTGGACTCAAGTCAGAATTGTGAGGTGGATGTGCTAGGACGCTTCTCGTCCTTCCTCCTCTTGTGGCATCTGACCACATTTTAATACTCCTTGAGATGACCGGCAGACTGCTGGTGGAACAGCAAGCAGCTAATATGAGGACTATGAAGGTTGGGTCCGAAAACACACACAGCAGTGTTTGAACGTCACCGAGTGGGAATTTTTTACAGAAGGAAAACGGCAACTGATAGAGCAAACCGTTTGCTTGCTTCTGTCTGTATTTGTGTATTCAAAACAAACGACAAGAATCGTAGCATCAACACATGTGGCGTGCTTTCATGTAAGTACTATTTTCAGGAACAAAGCCTCATGAATACAGTTATACTCTCTCACCTTGCTCTTTAGCAAGATTCAAACATCCACTCCCATGTCACCGCTCTCTGAAACCCACACAGCAAAATCTCTCCTCTGATTCTTCTGAGCCGCAGAAAACCACTGCAGCAACAACCAGCACACACGTCCAAGATGGAGAAGGGAAAAAAATGACGATACCAAACCAGACTTTTTGCATCAAGAGTTGCCACGAGACACAATTTGCTTGTTGATTTGCATGCATTTAATATTATGCGTGCCACACGATGGCGACATCAAACCTTCTTGACACCCTCATCCAAATCATTATAGGCCCCGTTAAAGCGCCGTAAAGCACATAAAATGTAAGAACACCTGCATTAAAGCATTCAAGCAATTGCGTGTGCGCTTAATGATGTCAACAATGGGATGTTAAAGCCTCTAATAAACATAAACAATAAAACCGTTGCGAGTGCTGACACGTTTACTGTTAGAAAGTCTGAAGGTTGAAAACGAAGGCACAGTTTCCACACGTGAGGAATGAAACGATGTTCTCCTTCAAAAGATTTCCCGTTCAACGGCAGTCAAACATTTGAGCCAAGAGGCAAGCAATGAGAACGTCTGAGATGAGGGTGATGGAAATTTTCAACATTGTTTACAAAAAAGAAAAAAACAACTCTAATCATTCTCCTACTGTTGTGTCATTCTTGAACGATTCGTTCAAAAAGAACGAATCTTTCCAGTGAACATGAGTGAATGGATCACTTCCCCAAGTGATTCGTTCGTTTCTCAGTACATTTAAGCTCAAAAACGCGCATTTTGTCAATCATTGCGAATGACCAATCAGCAGCCAGTGTCAGATGGAGGAGAGATTTTACTGAAAATACTGCGACGCTATTGGCGTTCACATAATCAGTGAGGTCATTTACCGTTCACAAACGATTCAGTGAGTGAACGTGATGTCATTTCCAGTTCAGGAAAGATTCGATGAGAGAAAGGGATGTCATTTCCCGTTCACGAACGAGTCGGTGAGCAAACCCGATGTCATTTGCCGTTTTTATTTTTATGGGAGGAGGGGGCGTTTTGGGGAAGGGGCTCAGGTCACGCAAACGATTCGGTGAACAAACTGTTTGACCGATTCTTTTTGTTGAGCGGATTCTAATGATTCAGTGCATGTGCAATGCATGTGGTGACATTCAAGGGCTGAAGTGGGGAAGCAGACAGACAGACGGACCTTCGAGGGCCTGCTGGAGGAAACGTGTTTGATATGCCAGCTAACGTGGGCAATCAACGCATCACTTCACATCACCTTATTCGTCTTGCACGGAGTCTTGAGTGAAAATCACTCTGGGCTATGAATTTACAAGTTTAGTGTAGACTTCAGTGTTTTCATTTTCCCCATGAATACGGTTTGCTTTTGTTGTTAATAAATACGTTTTGGAGATCAGTCCCACTTCCCCCCATTTAGGTCCAAGTCTTGCCGCCACACTGGCAACTCTGACACTTTCAGTAATCTCCCATAGTCAGATGTGTACGACACAGCTAATGCTTGAGCGCAAATGCCAAACAGTGAAAAGTTTCACACAACACACCAGCAAACCAGAGGTAAATGTCTTACCTTCACTTCACATTTTTTATGGCAGGACAGTTGACAAGCTGCAAGAAGAAAGACAAGTATTATTTGTTCCGTATAATGTATAGCAAAACACAACACATGCAGACGCTGTCATGCTTCCTTTCCAGCTCACTGCCCAGTCAGTGAGCTGGAAAAGAAGCTGCAGCAAGGTCAGTCTGCCTCCTTGTACCGTACATGCTGTGTGGTGTGCTACTGCCCCCAAGTGGCTCAATTGCGAACACCAACCATAGCGCATGACAAAGGAATTTATTGATTTCAGGGGGGTGTCCAAACTTTTTCTTCCAATGGGAAAAAAAACCGGAATGATGGAAAGGCTACTTTGAAATTATTTTCCTTAAATTTAAATCATAAGCTAAAAACAATTGATTTCATATATAGAATATCAAACATTTCGGTAATGAAAGAATAAGTTTGAGCTTTTTCAGGATGTTGGTGAAGCCCACTATGATAAAAGTGCCCCGCGGTGAGCAGCATTAGAATCATAGGTCCACATTCAGAAAGCAAAACGAAAACAATCTGAACTAAGATGACCACGCAAAGCAGGTCAAACAATTGTCATTCACATCTTTTTGCTGCGGTGGAAAATTATCTTTTGTCTATGTCTTACTGAATTAATTGATGAGAGGAAATAAATGCCATTATCTATCCATCCATTATCTAAGTCACTTCTCCTCACAAGGGTCGGGTTGCGGGCGTGCTGGACCCTCTCCCAGCTGTCTTCGGCAGTAGGCGGGGTACACCCTGAACTGGTTGCCAGCCAATTGCAAGGCACGCATAGACAAAAAAAAAAAATCCGCGCTCACAAACACATCTAGGGCCAATTCAGGGTGCCCAATGAACCTACAATGCATTTTTTTGGAATGTGGGAGGAAACCGGAGTACCTGGAGAAGACCTACGCAGCCACAGAGAGAATATGTTCCACACAGGAAGGTCGCAGCCAGATTCGAACCCTGTACCTCTGAACTGTGTGGCCATTTTGCTATGTTGGCATTATTAGGTGGTGAGTCAAGAATTTTGAGGAAAAATATCTATTCCATTTTGGAATTTATTCCTCTAATATTAAAAAAAATTTAAAAAGTGAAGTCATCACTGTGAATTTTTTCCAAATGTGCTGTAAGTAAAAAGTGAAATACATTTCCTGTGGACTGGTACAACCAAATTATGTTTTGTTTTGTCCGGTTACCTCTTCACTTATGATAGCAACCAATAACAATTGGAGGGGTGTGCCATTTTAGCGCAAGGACCACTTGCTCCCCTAAAAATGTAGCGTAGCCGACGGAGGAAGAAAAGAGGGATGAAGGCAATACATGTTCTCTCCTCCACATTTTCCCCATTTCCACTCTCCGCTCCGCCTCTCTCTACCACCCCACTTTTCCTCTTATCTAGGCTAATTCAGCAGCAGCTGCAGAAGCCGTGCTAATTTTAACAGCAAATCCTTCGCCAAAGCCCCAAACCGGCCTGATCTCCAACTGCTGGGGCTTTGCGTTTTTTTAGCACAGAATTTTGCTCGGTAACCACCAAAGAATGGCGATGTATGTTTGCACCAAAAAAAAAAAAATGTGCCACATGAGAAGGCGACTGGATCACAACCCAAGAAACACAGGGATGGAGACGAGGATTTCCTGAACATCATCAGCCTCCATTCAGTGAGGCATGCTAATGTTTCTGGCAGGCGCGATGGCAATTTGCTGAACTAAACGGACAAAGTAGGTCGTCAGCAGCCGCAGCCATTCCCAGTGCGGTGGAAGAGGCAAGGGAAAGGTTGCCACCAGATACACCTTCATTTGATTATCTGGGAGGTCGGGTGAACAGCTATAACCACAAAGAGTTCATTTGAGCAAAACGGGGCGGGAGGAGTCACACGGTGACGAACGGCACTCACCTTTGCAGACGAGACCCTCCTTGGTGATGGCCTGCTTGCATATATCACAGCTCTTGGCCTTCTTGAATGGCTTCAGCTTGAAGGAGTGTGTGTGGACGCCCTCCAGCTCGTCAGGCTGAGGAGGAGCGGAAAAGAGGAGCTCGTCATCACACAGAGTGCTCACCTCAACGTTTGTCCCATGTCGTCTTAAACACGCTCAAACAGGAGAACTCTTGCCACGCTGTTTGCAACCTTGTGCAACACAAAACGCCAGATGAGAATTTTTTCGCTTCCAAGATGTCGCTTTGAATGACGAGTGAATGAGAAAAGTGAGGAAACCGTCTCACAGCTACAAAATAATAATAATAATAATAAATGTTTGATTGAAATTACGAGACATTAAAAATGTATCCAAGTTCACACTAAGGACTTAATTTGTGAGGCAAAAAATCTTTTTTTGTTGTTTTTTGTTTTCTTTTAACAGCAATATTTCATTTAAACAAAGACAGCATCCATAAAATGGTACAAGTTTGTCCATGCGTTTACACCGTAGTAGTGTGTGAGCGTTCAGGGTGTTCCCCCCGAACGCCACCGTTGTCTTCCCAATTAGAGAGAAACCGAGCAAAAACTCTCCTGTTTGGAATGTTTTTCTTCTCCTGAGCTGTCATTTTCCCATCATCCGTTCTCCCTCGGCGGCCTTTTCATGAGTCATAGCAGCAATGTCATTTCCTCTGTGTGTTTGTGCAGCCTGAAGAAGATAGGGTGGGCTCTGTCCTCCTGCAACTCTCGGTTGAAAACAACTTTTTTTTCAACCCATTTACCTAAGCGGCTGCCACGGCAACATGGGTCTGCCTGTCGATTGATGGAGGCAGGAGAAACAGATCAAATTGAGCCTTTTCTAAACTTGTACAGTTTAAAAAAAAATAAGAATCTGTGCACTGTTGGCCTCCCTGAAGAGGCCCAAGAGAGAGACTCAAGATTATTCACGAGAGGCCGAAGATGGATGTAGATGAAGGTAAAAAGAGGGCATAAAAGGAGAGTGGATGGCCCAAAAGCCGAGGACGGACGACGAGGAGAGGTGGTGTTTCTCTGAAGCTTATAGACAGCTCGCGCAGTAAATCAAGCATTGGTGCTCCTCTCCCCGAGGTGCACTTAGCTAATGAAAAGCAGCACTACACCACACTGCCTCGACTTCACTTAGAGCACAGAGGCCGGACCGCGAGGAAGGCGAGACAGAGGCAGCGAGGCGGGGCGGGGCGACACACCGACACGCCCAAAGACAACAACCGTGTCCTTCGGCACGGCGTGAATGCAAATTAGTGTTCGCATGTATGAATGGAAACATGCGTGAATTCAATCAAACACCAAAAGCACTCAGCAGCACCAAGAATTTGGGTCGACACCAAATGATCCAGTTTCAGATGCACCCACCTCCTGCGTGCCTGATTTTTGTCATTTAAAAAAAAACAAAAAAACGTTTGACTGAGTAATTCAGGAGATTGCCGCAGCTCCTCCCCCTACAAAGTTTTGAGGTTGGAAGAAAAAAAATAAAACTGACACAGAAATGAATAGCGATCCATTGACGATGACTAAAATAAAAAATCTAGCATCATTTCGCCATTCAACGGAATATTTTCAGAATGCCTTACTATTCATCAATATTTACCCTAAAAGTGTGCAAAATAAACTCTGAAAAGCTCCCCACACATCATTGTGACTTTGACTAAAGATGATGTAATTTTTCCTGCAGTCCATTAACTCTTAAAGAACAGGTGCAAGAAAGTCTCAAGTCTACATTTCCCGAGGGCAGCAACAACGAAAATAAATCGTTTTTCCAAATATGAGCCGCCCACTACAGCCCGTTAACGGCAGAAAACAAGAAACATTTTAAAAGAAACACACATTGACTGCTATTTTGTTTTGTCTATTTTTGTCACTCTGTTGCCATATTATAAAGTTTTTTTTTTTTTGGTCAACGCATGGACATATTCCTGTAAATATGAAATAATATCCCAATCGTGTATGCTGCAAAAGCACATCTCATCTGAGTTTGACATGTTAGTGATAAATGTTAAATCGGGGGTGCCCGGGTTGCGGTCCTCGAGAGCCCCATGCAGCTTGTTTTAGATGTCTCCCTCCTCCAACACTCCTGGAAGACATCGAAAACAGTCTGGGTAGGAGCACTTGAAGATCGTACAAAAAATGCTACTGGCATTAATAGTAGTGATAGACTCAGGGCCGATACCGATTATTAGTAGTCAGGTAGGCCGATAACCGATATTTGAAGCCGATATTCATTTGTTGAAAAAAGGGGTAAAAATGGTGTCAAAATTTTGAAAAACAGCCACTCCAAAACTTAATTTAGCTAAACTGCCTTTAAGCACATGTTTATCAAACAACTTTGGTGATTTACATGTTACAACTTTTTTAAATCTTAGAAAATAGAAAACTTTATTTCAAAAGTTTAACAACAAGTGCAAGGAGCTCCCAGGCTCAGCTGCATGTATAACAGTTCAATGAAAACAAATATTTCTTTAACGTTTACTACGAAAAATAGTTTTCTATTCGTTGTGAGTTGTAGTAGACTGACGATTATTGAAATTTCGGCAACGTCTGTTGTAGCGCGTGTGACTCAAGGTGAAAAAGCAAACAGGCAGCTTACTGTTGATTGGTTGCCACCCACTGCACAAGGAAACAATCACATGGTGCTGTGAGCTGGTCAATCTGCTTCTGCAGGCAAGGCCACCAGCACAGCAAAGAGAGAGAGAGAAACTTGTGCTGTGAGCCAAAATAAACCATTTTTTAATTTATCGGCCTTGAAAGTTAATAAAAAGGTCGATGCCGATTATCGGCCCCGATAATCAGCATGGCCGACAATCGGTCTATCACTAATGAATAGTAATGTGGTCTCAATTGTTTGTTTTGTCAATATGTGCTACCGATTGGTCGGGTGAAAAATTCATCAGATTTTGCAGCAATGATGACGAAGCGGCTCGCCGACGTAGCGGATCACATCGGAACTAGTCTGAGACTTGGCATGACCGCATCCAGCCGAGCGAACACGAGGAGCAGCACCAGACTCGGCAGAAACAAACATGGCCTGGAGCAGGAGAGGTCCTGCACGCCCCTCAGGATTAAGAAAGAAAGCAGTCACACCTGCTTTCAATTTCCACCAGATTGAAATTCTGCCTGGAACAAAGAGTGCCTTTGTGAGACTGACCGGGCCAAGGAGAAGGGCAAACCCGAGCATATGCTCTGCATTCACTTTTGCATGCTGTGGTGCTAACAAAAGCATGTAATTCCGAGTAACCCCACTTCAAATCAAGATGCTCCATGAAAACAAATTCATGAGGGCCAACTCCACATGCAAACGCTTACGCAAACGGGCCACGGATGAAGGAAGGCGACGAGCGGCTCTCACGGAACTGCATCGCCACATGGGAATCTTTTGCCAGGCTTAGCTCAACGACAATTGATTGCTTGATTCTTGACCAATCGGACACTGGCGCTGTCTGGCAACCTTAATGCTCTCCACCAGGACGCCGAAAACATCATTCAATGCCCAAAAAGGAAATTCTGACCTTTTTTTTTTGTATGATCGCACTGTCATTGGTTAAATCTGTTTCACAAAACGCCAATACCACCAGGTTTATGGTATAGCAGAGGTCACCGATGGGGTAGCCCCACGGCCTGTTCTAAAAATAACTCACCAGTGATGGGAAATTGTGATTTTCTAGGAAAACTGTGGAAATTATCATTTTAAAACGCACACACTGGCAGACATTCATAGGAATAAAGTTTTGCACAAATGTCGAGTATGTGTAGCCTATCTAAGATGATTTTAGGCAGTAGGCGGGGTACACCCTGAACTGGTTGCCAGCCAATCGCAGGGCACACGAAGATGAACAAAGACTCGCGCACACACTCACACCTTGGGACAATTCATTTAGAGGGTTCAATCAACCTGCCATGCATGTTTTTGGAATGTGGGAAGAAACCAAAGTACCCGCAGAAAGGCCACGCAGGCCCAGCGAGATCATGCAAACACCACACAGGAAGGCCGCAGCCGGCCGGGATCGAACCCTGGACTCTTGACATGTGAGGCAGACGTGCTAACCAGTCGTCTGCCGTGCCTTGTGAGAAGTTAATTAAACAAAATCTTGCATCATCACTTTCAACAGCCGTAATAATTGTTACATACTTTCTTTTTGTCTGATGAGTGACCGTGATAACATTACATTACATGAACTTCAAATATATTTATATGGAAAATATCCCTTTCCACTTTCAAAATAGTCAATTGTGTGACATTAAGTGACACTTTGTGAAGCGCGGAAGCAACATGGAACGCGTCAACGACGTCACCAAGACTTTGACCAACATGCTCCTTCCCCTTTGTATGATGATGCATCGTGGGAGTATGGATCAGTGTACTAGAACATAGATATGAGTTCATCATGTTTTATTAATGACAGCGAATACAGTCAATCCCAGCGGACTGACTCTCTGGGCCCGTGGCCAGATTTTGGCTGATCGCGCAGAGAAATGCTGCGCGCTGACAGCTTTGTGCCGCTTGTGTTAGCATGATAGCAACAGTAACGTACACAAAGTGGAATGAGGCTGCCACATGATCAATACAAGATCACACACTGATCAATGAGCTGCGATCATGAAGTCGCGGCTACTTATGATTGTGGGGGCATCCGCTAATGGAGGCAGAATGAATCCGCTGGAAAACACACACACACACACACACACGCGACGAAGAACAAGATTTTTGCTTTGAAATGCAGATTGTACAGAGCATCTGCACAGCATAATGTGACACACAAATTTGCGGGATACGCACGCAATCGGTGTGTTTGGCCGGAGTGACATCCTCAAAGAAGATGACACAGAGAGAGGGGGAGAGAGAGGGAGAGAGAGAGAGCTGCAGCGAACCAAACTAAACCAGCTTTTAATTTATTGGCCTTGAAAGTTAGAAAAAAAAGGCCAATGCCGATAATCTCCAAAATGCCAAATATCGGCCCGGCCGATAATCGGTCTATCACTAATGTCGACCACTTTGCATCAGTGGCATTTTCTTTGTCGTGTTTTCATTTAAATAGTATTTGACATTTTCTCATTTTACACACTCATCAAGTTCAGACAGATCTCATATAATTTTGACATTCCTGTTAAACGCGGTTATCTCACAACGTAACGTAAGACTATCAAGTTTTGTCACAGGAACAATTTCACTCTAAAACATATTTCTATTTTCTTCAATTACGAGAGGAGTTCTTGTTTCAAAAGATGAACAAATCACAGGTGGACCAGTATCCCGGGTCCAAAACAAAAGCATGAAGCTTAAGCTGTTGCTGTTATCTGGACACACAACTTTGATAGCAGCACATTAGTTGTTACGGGGCATAGCCATGCACATTTGACACACACACAAACACACACACAGAAAACAACAGCATCACATACTCAGAGGTGTGTCACGGCTGTAAAAATCCAATCAAAGCCTGATTGATTTTCAAAGCTCTCCGGGGATTTGGTTAAGTCAATACGGGACTTTGTTAGACAACGAAAGACATGACAGATCTGGCATACATGTCCAATGTCGCCGTGACTGTGCGTTAGGATGCAGCAAACATGTATTTCAGATGGATATGTAGCTTGCTAGGACACATACTACTGTAGGAGTGCTGCTTGTGTCAGCGCGTCACATCTAATATTCACTCCCAGTGCATGGGCCTGATAAATGATTAATTGCGTGTATTTGGGGAGCTTTCTTCGAACCAGCCTCTCGCACGTCACTCCTGCGTGTTACTCCTCACAGCCCTTGAGGTCTTTCCATCCCCCCATGTTGACTTGACATTCTTCTGCATCCAGTGGCCACTGATGTTGGATTGCGCCTTTGCAAAGTCTCGCGTGGCTTTCACACTGTATGGGAGGCTCTGTCTTCTAGTGCAAGACACAAAAGTAGGGCAGAAGTCTCGCTGGAAACATCATCACACAATGAATGCTAAAAACTAATGAATCCATCGAAAGCCATTTGAGAAATGTTGGAACGATATATTCAAGATGCTTCAGCAGCAGCAAGAATAAGCAATACATGTGAGTAGTAATGTGGGCGGAGCTTCATGTTCTGCATGTTCTTGTCCAGCACGGACAACGGTTGCGGTGCGTGTCCTGCTTCCCGACATACTCAGTCAGTCGCGCATAGGAGGAAAGGCGAAGCAGATTAAATTATACAGGAGCGAACAGAAATAGCTCCAGTGCAGCGGCCGCCTGGACACACCGGTGAGAGTCACCGCAAGAGCAGCGACGAGATTAGCCCCGGCCAGAAGATGGGGTTTGGGAATAAGCAGGCAAGAAAAGATTACTCCAGAAACTATTATTAAACTAAATGCCAATTCTGTAACGACTCCACTTTGACAAGAGGACAAGATGACTAATCCATCAAGCAATAAAAAAAAAAAAAATCCTCAGACTGAAATGAATGTCTTACCCAAAACATGCAGGAGAGGCACACCCATGTCCGAGCCCGTCCGGCCAGAACGGAGGGCAGAGAAAGAGACACAGAGGGCATCCTGACCCAAGCAAAGAGGGCTTGCCAGCTCATACGAAACAGCCGCAATATTCCCAAATATTCCCAGCATTGCCATTCAGGCTCCGACGGCACGACTGAAGCATCGCAGTTGTGAGCGGCACAAGGGAAAGATCAGTCAGTGCAAGCGCATCGGAGCGCCGACCTCCTCATGCTCGGCGCCCTCGCTCTCAGCGTCTTCTGCTGGTGTCGACTGGTTATGAAGGGGAAAAAAGGGGGGGGAGGTGGGCCCGGAGATGTTCTGGTTCTCCCTCCCTGATTTTGTCAGACTGAAGCACTGTTTCCACCCCCCCCTCCTTAACTCCACTAATCACCTCAACTTGTTCCCATCCAAAATCCAAAATGGCACAAATTACTGTGGCAGACAGATGTTTCATTTACAAGCTCTCGTGAATCCCAGCCCCCCACTCACGCCGTGTCGGCAGCAGCAAAACGTAGCGGATGGAGGTGCCGGCTTTTATGCATCATGCAGTAAGAGAAAATAATTGAGAAGCGCTGCTCTATTGATCGCTGCTGCACTCCATCACTTGCAGAAACGGAAGCTAACCTGACACATAAGCTGCGCGTTTGTTTCAACACGGCGGCATTTAACGGAAATTTTGACAGAGCTAACAACTATCTTCTGAAATAATACGTGACAGATTTAGTGGCCTCCGACAAACTTTTGCTCAACTTGCCTGCACATACCGCTCAATACATTCAATTCAGCCGTTTGCCTCTGCTTTGTTGATGATTTTACACAGCAAAGAGGTCCAGTGGCGCAATACTTGGGGAGTGGTGTTGTTTCCTCAGTGCAACTCTTGTTTGGTGAGGTCAGACCACATCCAGCATGCCAGAATTTTAGGCACACCCAAGATAGACCGTGAGCAAACATTTGGCTTTTATTTGAAATAATGAAACCAGAAAGGCAAAGTTGCCATTCCTTATCGCTTGCGGAGGAATCCATCACAATGGAGCTTTAATGGAAGAATAACAAAGCATCCATCACATCGAGTGCCAGCTCGGAATACTGCAAGCCGGTCAGGGATGAAGTGCGCAATTCCCCATGTGCCGTACCTGCATGCCGCTCAGCCACAAGTGGCTGACATCACTCATTGCGGTGGGTCACCTAGTTATGAATACATGGAACAACGCATTTCCATGTAGCAGGATATTAGTCAAATGAATACGATGAAGCCAACACCAGAGGAAGGGAGAGATCAGAGGACAAAACGGGAAAAATAACAAAGACGGACCAAAATGATTCAAAGGAGATTGATGAACACAGAAACAAGAGAGGAAGAATTGAGGTGCAAGCAAGGGAAGAATATGAGGAGCGATGTACGGTTGGATCAGAACTATTTGGACCAGGGGCAGGCTTTCTGGTTTTGTCCCTGAACACCATTTGAATTAGATTTGAAATCAAATAATCAGCTTTAATGTTTGTGGTTTGGAAAAAAAATTGGCGTTGACCTATGAGAAATTAAAATGTATTAGGGCAGTTGACATACTTTTTTTAAACATTTATATTAAAATGATTTGGATCGAGATGCTTTCACTGCTGTCACCTTTCTTTTGCTCTTTTTTTTTTATTGTTTCCTTTACTTTCGTCTTCACTAAGTGGAAGGTATCTTTATTGTGTGAGATCATGCAGCCGTGACCATCAAAAGAAAATGGAATCACTCTAATCATATGCACCAAGAGGCCTAATCTAACAGGCATAAAAAAAAACTACAAAAACATTTAGACACATATCTTTAATTTAATTTCCACAAATGTAAATTAAAAAAAAAAGCAATCATTCGTCACCAAAATGTATGCTGGCATCTCTACTTATGCCCACATCGACCTCTAAATCTATCAAGATGATTGTCCCAATATATGCTTTCTAGGCATCAAATATTTTCAGAGGATGATGTGGGCAGAAGTAGTGTTGTCGACAAAATTTGCTGATGACCGATTGCAATTTTCCGACATGAGGCAAAGTTTAGTTTTTGTCCATGGCGCGTTTAGCTTGTCCCTCGCACAAACGCACTACGGCAACTGAGGAGGAGCAATTTAAGAGTAATTTTTTAGCCCGTTTCATAAAAAAAACAAAAAAAAAACAAAGGAGAAAAACAGATCTAGACTGGCACAAGCACATTTAAAATGAAGCTCAATTAAAAAATAAATAAATATTTTTTTATTCCGGCTGCTAACACCCGTTGAACCAGGTCAGCTGTTGCAAGCAATATGTCAGCGCAGCCGACGTATTGGATATGGGCAAATCATATTAAAAAAAAAAATGAAGTTACACTGACACAATACAATCAAAAGCAATGCTTTGGTATTAATGAGGTCTGGCTTGATGATATTATCTCCAAGGAAGCATCTTCACATATCGCTTCACTTTGCCACATCCAATGTAGCTGTAGCATTAACGTACTCTAAACAGCGTATTTATTTCATGTAAATATTGTCTATGGTGGTTGTCGCAAAGCGGGGCATTCAAAACTGAGAGCGCGAGTGCTGCACAAACGGAGTATGGTTGCATCCATCAAATATATGCAGCAAACTAAGTGCTGTCTGGAGGGGATTAAGAATAATTTCCCCCTAGCCCCCCAAAAAAATGAAATGCAAGAAACTGAATAACAATGCCGTAGAAGGAGAAACAACACAAGTCGAGGAACGGAAAATGAAGAGAAAGGGATCCACATGTATGCGCTGCCATGGAGTCACCATAGCAACGGAAAAACCTCTGCACATCATCGGCCCGCCACCTCAACCCCCCCTCCCGTCTCCCTGTTACGCCATCTCCTGCCATAACCCAGGCCGGGGACCGTGTGAGCTTGGTTGCCATGGAAACTGAACAGCTCACAGCAGTCCTCGGAGGGGAAGACGCGGAGCCTTACCTCTCCACTTTCACCTCCCAGTCAGTCACATGATGAGCTCTGGCACTGCAGCTGGAGCCATCAAACTAGACTAGAGGGAGGGGGGTAGGGGTGTTACATCATTGCACCCATTTTCTTTTTTTTATTGCACTCCCAAAATGCGTGGCTTATCTAAAAAGTGCAGTATAGTGAGTGTTTAGGTTTGATGAAATCGCACACCTTCATGCCAATTTGAACTAACAAGCCTGCGCAAGAGCTGCTCAGCAAGCCAGCAAAGTCTTCATGCAAAACATTTATACACACACACACACACACACGCAGACGCGCTGGGATTGAGCGCGGGAGTAGAGATAAGGAGCTGCGGCAATTGAGTGTGGGGGGGACGGGGGATTTTGGAGCTAGGAGGAGGGTGTTGGGGCTTGATGTGATGGGCGGCCGCAGCACTGCATTTTTGGATTGAGCATCTTTGCACATATTTAAGTTTAAAAGCTTTTAGACTGACTAACACATGATGTCAAATTAGCCCAAAGAGGGGTGGGGGGGGGATTGGTACAGAAAACAAAGTGTTCTCACAAGGGGAGACATTATTCAGTTGCCATGAAAAATGTTTCCCTCGAAAAGAAATGCCCGGGAGAGGATTAGCTCGGCCGTAGCTGGCTTAATGCGAGTCTCGCGCATGGCAAAATGTCAATTGGCCTTCCTGCTAAAACACATTATCACAATTACCTGTCGCACAAAAAGCCAAAAAGCTTGCCCAGCTTTCCAATTACCGCACAGAACCAATGTCATTCCCTCAACTCCGTCCGGCCTTGATCGCTCAAGCAATTGTGCCATGGCAAAGCATGGCAAAGGGATGAAAGTCTGCCACCCTGTCCGCCCCCCTCACCCCTTGCCAACAGCATGACGTACAATGCAGATAATAGTTGGATTGCCATTTGTGATGGAAAGGTGACCCTATTCCTCCAGAACATCCCGTTATCCTGTAGACGGCAGCCTGAGTGGTGAATCCAAAATATGAACCCATCTATTTGTGGAGCAGCTGCCTGGAGACCATGTTGAGATGTAACACTGACCTTGAATCAGCACTTTGAGGGGCCATCATCATGCACTGAGGTCCCTGCTTGACCGGCAGGACAACCCCCCCACCCCCCACCCTCCCATTAAACACGTCCACACCAATCGCATGCTTTGATCAAGCTGGCCGAATGCATGTAATGGTTAGTTTCATTTGAGGAACGCTCTAACTTAACGAAAATTTTGGCGTGGATGTTCCCATCCATCACTGAATGAGCTGATGCATGGAAGCTAACTGGCAGATTTGCAGAAGAAAAAGTCTCTCTAATCACCCAGTCCCTCCAAGCCCTCCTCATCCCCCGGAGGAGTCTTACCTTATCTCGCTTGAAGCCCCGCAGTGGAAAGAAGCATGCGAAGAGGAACTTGCCCCAGCTGATGACGGCAGCTAAGCACCAGTTGAGGCGAGCCATGCCTGCGTTCGTTTCCTCTCGTCAGCGAGCCCCTTATTTCCGGCTCGGCCCCGAGGTAGGATCCTGTAAGCCCCACCAAAAAAAGAACAACGTCAAAATTCAAAAAAAAAAAAAAAAAAAAAAAAAAAAGAGGGAGAGCGGGATAGACCCCTCGCAAACAATGCTCTCCTAGTCCAACAATCTTGTCTGGCTTTCCATTGTGGCAAATTTAAACGACCTGTCTGGTTGAGTGTCTGCAGCTACAAATTCCCCAAAATTGGACAAGAGCCCTTGATTGGATGGTTGAACACAACCCAAAGCCATACAACTGTCTTCCTGTCTGTCCATCCGTCGGTGCTTCCCAAGCCAGTCTAGATCAGTCTAAGTGTCATGAGCATCGGCGGCTGCATAATGCGAATAGTCCGCCACTAATCGACGGCACTGTTACACACAGACATAGGCATGCCTCGCACTCAATGTCTTCTCTCTCACACACACATCACTCGCCTTTGGCAAAAGAACAAAATAACATAGAGAAGAAAAAGAAAAAAAACGCTGTCCTGGCACATACATCCACAGGCTGAAGAGCCCCCCTCTCATCGCACGGCTCCCCTCTAGGCTCAGGATTCCCGGTGCTTTGCGCTCTCACAGTTACACGCCGCTGCTGCTCTCTCTCTCTTTCTCACACACATACACACACACACACACATGCAGTGATGCTGCAGCACTTACTCAGCCAGCAAGGGGAGGGGATGGATGGGAGCAAAAAAAAAAAAAAAAAAGTGTGTATGTATTGGGAACCGAAGGATTGGTCGAAAAGGGAAAGCGGAATGATGGCAAATGAGAAGGCAGGGGATAAGCAAACAAGTGTACAGAGTGCGTCGCTTGCGTTGCAGAGTGCAGCTGAACAGATGACGTGCATGAAAGGGGGTGCACGTCAAATAGTGACACAAGAGTGAATGGATGAGCCAAGATGGGTGGACATCAGGAGAGGGAGAGGAATGACAAAACAAAGATGCAGGGGGGGGGAGTGCTTGGACAGCAAAGAGCAGCGATCAAAACGCGCGCACACACACACGCACACGCGCGCGCCTGTATGCGCAACGTGCACACCAAAGCAGACTCCGAGATGATTGCGGTGCGTGAGCAGAATTGGGCTGAATGGAAAGAAGGAGTGAGAGGAGAGATATTGAATCATTGTGTCTTGGTTGATTATCCTCCCCTCTCTCTCGCTCGCTCTCTCTCTTTCACACACACAAACACACTTTGAGTAGCGCGCAAACACAGACGCGCGCAGAGGACTGCAGGTGGTGCACAGGCTCGTTCACTGGTGCTGCAGTCTCTCTACGCTTCAGTAGGAGCACATTTTCACTGCAGAACGCGTCTCCCCCCCCCCTTTTTTTTTTTCCCAACCCGACCCTGTGCACCACCGCCGGCGACACCACCACACCAACGCAATCACAACACATCAAAGCAGTGAGCAAGGCAGATACACAAGTGCATGAAGGACCACATCGAGCCGACGGGGAGATGCGAAATGCGTAGGAGGCATAAGGTGCTGGGGGCAAAATGGTTGCCCATACGGAATCAATGTGGCAATAAAAATGTGCCTTTGGACTGTCGACGGGAAGGCAGTATAAGATAATGTCTGTTCTGCCCTTCACCACATAGTAATTAATTGAACAATCACTCACTGGTTGAACGGGATCTCTCAATTCTTCATTTTACCAAGATGTGCTTTTCACTCTGTTGGTGCAATCCCGGGATGTCCCAAAACTTTTCAGCAAATAAAAGGGTGATAAAGGTGATGAGGACGTTATGACTGTCCTGTCTTGTCCTGTCCTTTGATTCATAAATAACAGAATGAAAGCGGCCCCTCGGAATACTGGACATCTACCGAGACAAAATCACCAGGGTGTTCTCTGCTTACTTGGCAATGCGCTGAGCATCCTCATTAAGCATAAGCAACTTGCATAAGCACTGCTGACTTCGATTGACCGGCCTGTCACACTGCCCATCAATGAGAGTGGAAAGCCTGCGGGGATAAAAAAGCAAACAAAACCATAATAGCGCATCCTCCATTTGCCCAAAATTTTCAATGTTTCAAAAACAGTGCTGGCTCTCATCATCTGTTAATGCATCGTTTTAATTATGCAATTATGGTGGGAGGAGAATTTTGCGATACATTTTATAACATAAATGTAACATTTGGGCATATATATATATATATATATATATATATATATATATATATATATATTAGGTCTGTCAAAATGAAAGCATTAACTCAATATTTTTTTTTCAAATCCACGCGATTAAATATTTAAACTCAGTTAACTCAGTTGTATTTACTAAAAAATTAATTTGCATATCTTGAAAAGCCAAATTCAAACACTGTACCATATTATCTGTACATCGTTAGCGCATCATCTCAGAACAAAACACCCTGCTCAAGTTGCCACCGGGCCTTGCAAACCTGGAGTGTGGTGCTTAGAACTAAATGTACTGTATAAGTTTTGAGAATTGTATTGAATTGAAAAATTCCTGTAAAGATAATTCCATTTAGATTGTATTCAAGAAATAAAAAAAGAAAGCTATTAGAACAGTTTTTGACTGAAAATACACTTCATATTTGGAGATTTTGCATTAATGACAAGATATTATTAAAGTAAATACCTGTTAAAAGCTTCACAAAAAAATAGTAGCGGAAAAATGTGATTAATCACAATTAATTACGGAATTTTTCACGATTAATTAGTTAAAAAATGTAAAAAAAAAAATATAGCAAAAATAATCCCTAACTTTAGCTCAAAAAAAAAAAACTCGATGCAAAATCAGTTTTTTTCATGTAAGCATTTGTTAACAAATAATGAGAACAAAAATAAATACAATGTTTATGAACATAAAGCAAGCCCAGTGACCTCCTGCTCTCTCACTATGGATTGGCCCGCTATGTGAGTGACAGCTCGACCATTTTTCTACGCGCCCACACAGCACTCAATTCCTGCACCAGCATCCCATTCGCATTCAGGGCACACAGTGTGTACTGTATGGAGCAGACACCAGATTAGGTCCCATCACACACCTCATCATTCACTAATGTGCTGACTCATCCGTCTTCCACTTCTCTCCCGCTCATCCTCTCATTCCCTCCTTTTGAAATTTCATCCCATCCTTTTCTCTTCTCTCTCAGCCTCTCTCCACCCTCGGCTGCGACTTCTTCTGCAGCCCTCCGTCTGCAACAACTCCCAACAGTGGTGACACCTTTTTTTTTGTGTCAAAAGCGTCTTTCCACATCACGTCTTCACCCGTCTGATCCGAGTGAAAGCATCACAGAGCCAGAGGTGACTCCAGAGGTGACCGTCATCAATGTTTTTTGTCTCTTAGCCGGCCGCCGAATGTGCTTTGATCACTAACTCAATGAAAGGATGTGAGTGATCCACATGCATCTCAGGCCGAAGATGAAAATGTTGTTGTGTCATATAAGCGATGTGTGCGTCAGGATGAAGGACGTGCCCGGAGCGTCCCCATGGCTCGTCTCTGCTGGGATAAACCTCCAGGTGACAGCTTTGTCTTTAGCGGGGGCCAAATTATGTGAGGGGACGGAGATGCACTTAAAGTGGAGGACCATGAGTGGTGACACATCCAGGGCCGGTTGCCAAGGTAAACTCACTTATCCTGCCGGGCCTCCCCGCCTAACCTGCTCCAGCGACATCCTATCGTTTTGTGGACACCCGAGGGAAGAAGAGCGTATGGACCATTGTGGGAAATACCATGAGTAATTCACCTCTTTCTTTCTTTTTTTTTTTTTTTTTAAATCTGTTGATGGATCTTTGTATGTAACAATTTTTTTTTGTTGCGCTGTCAAAGTGTTTGCTCAGCTGTGTCAAACTCAAATACACAAAAGTAAAACTTGAACAAAGCCGCGGGCCAGCATTTCATTTTTAAAACAATTAAATGCGGATTTTTTGGGAAAATTTTTAAGTGATTTTATTAATTCAATACAATATTTATTTTTTAAAATTCTATTATCATTTTGAATTTAAAATGGTATAGTAGTCATTTGGTATAGCCTCGCGGGCCAAATATAATTATTCTGTGGGACAGATTTAGCCCGCGGGCCAGAGTTTGACACCCATTTGTTAGCTGCTACAACATTGTAAGAAAAGTGTTCGAGCAATGATGTGAAGTACAGTCTTGCAAAATTTGTCAAATGTAGGCAATTTGGTGTCAAATGTGACTGACGGACCAGCTCATATTTATTATCAAAATGTTATTAGAACATTTTTACACGTGTGGTAACTTGTCTTGATATTGGAGTACACAGTATTAAGTTATTTCAGGCAGGTTAGCAAAGAGTGAAAGTCAGTTTTTTACTTTTTGTATCCATTCCTTCTTTTTTCATACTGTGTTTGAATTCACGAAAACCGTAAGCTATAGGTGTCAAACTCTGGCCCGTGGGCCAAATTTGTCCCGCAGTGTAATTATATTTGGCCCACAAGGCTATACCAAATGACTATTTTCCTATTTTACATTTTTTTATGATAATCGTAACATTCAAAATGATAAAAGTAATTTTTAAAACTAAACATTGAATTGCATGAATAAAACCACTTATAATAAAACATTTCAACGAAAAATTTGCATTTATATTGTGATTAGAATATGAAATGGTGGCCCGCGGCTTTGTTCAAATTTTTCTTTTCGGCCCATTGTGTATTTGATTTTGGCAACCCTGCTGTAAACTACACAGCTTAATTGGGGTGGTCCATATAAAGAAAGAAAACTATTCCCACTCTCATTCACATCATCGCCGAGTAGGAACGGAATCTTGCTGTCTGCACGAATGAATCGCGACACAATCAGCGGCCATATTTTCACCCAAATGATGAATTTGTATCGCAATCTGATTTTCGTGCTCCCAAAGGCCCCATGATCATAATTCCCCCATTTGTCCTTTTGTCACCTTTCCTGTCTTGCTCCAATGAGCCAGACAAGGATGGCTGATCTTGGTGCATCCGCAGAAAGCTGCAGGTAATCAGCGATGTACATGCCCCCGATAAGCTCCAACCGGCATCAGTCAGACAACAGCAACGTGCTGCGCCTCAACAGTTATCGCCACAATCAGCCGCAGCGCTGGGCCAAATTAAAATCGACCCCCCCAACTTAACTCCACACCTTTAAATCTTTCACATGCTGCCGCTTTTGCTGCCAAAAGGAGGCAGAGACACGGCACTGGATTTCCTAATAGTAAATAAATGTGAGGTGAACATCGACATGCAATGACTGAAACTTAAGTCTGTCAAGGTCATCGTCAATGTCACTGGACAATTCAGGATGCGTGAAAATAAAAAGAAGTCCTTCGAGGCAGCAGCAGGAAAATGTGTGTGAGCCTGGAACGAACGGCTGCCCGAAGTTCCGCTTTCCCGCCTCCCCGCGCGTCCGACATGACTGCTAGCTTGCATCCCGCTGCTGACTTGGCTGTTCTCCAGTGGAGTTTGTGGCATGCTTTTAGCTCCGCTAATGTTGCTACCTATGTAGGTTAAAGACCCCCTTGTGGTCGACAAACACACCAGCGCCGGGGGGAGACGTCTCAAGGTTAAAGCCGATCATGCAGGAAAGGCTGCCGCCTACAATTGAGAGCCAAACAACACAGCACGCCGATGCATTTCGGCTTTGAGTGGTTCGGAGACAATGGTGAGTTATATATCTCTATCGGGGAATTAATCACCTCATTCTGTCTGATGTGCTCAGAAATCTGCACAGCCCTCATTCCCTAAGTGGGCCGAGGAATCAATCGAATGATCTCCCCCGACTAATTATACTGTATGTATTCATCACCAATCACAGCCTTGGACTTGGATGTGAAGCGATGCCGCACTTGGAGGCAAACGTGACAGCGAGCCTCCATCCGGCTGATCTGAAACGCTCAGTCAGGACTCGTATATGAGACAGGGCCAATGTGCTCTTCGCAAGATCACGACGGGAATGCAAAATATTTTTCATGAGCGGCAAAGTGGGCGACTGATTAGCACGATGGCCTCCCTGTGTGGAGTTTGCATGTTCTCTCCGTGCCTGCGTGGCTTTTCTCCGGGTACTCCGGTTTCCACCCACATTCCAAAAACATGCATGGCAGGTTGATCGGACACTCTAAATTGCCCCTAGGTATGAGTGTGAGCTGGGATAGGCTCCAGCACCCCCGCGACCTTCGTGAGGAGAAACAGCTCAGATAATGGATGGATGGAACTCAAAAACGGGAAACGCCACAGTGAATCAATGTTGACAGAAGATCACGTTCACTATTGAGTGCTTTGCTAAGAAACGATTAAAGACGTTTTCATCAAGCCGTCATTCAGCATGCGCATGGACAGGACGTATAGTTGAGTGCCTACTTTAGAACCCACATAAACATCGCACTACGGTAATCCAAAATCTAAAATGTAATGCTTCACTCAAGGCAGCAATTCAACTGTTATTATAATGTATTGCTGAAAATAAAAAATGGCGTCAGCCACGAGAGGCAGAAAGTGTGCGTTGCCTCTGCTAAGGGAATTATTAGAAAGGCCTTGTTTATCGCACAGGACACAACTTGAGGTATCTAAGCACAAATGTCGCAAGGAGCCGGAAACAGTGTTGCCAACGTTGATTTTGAGGCGGTGACAAAGCAAAATCCTCAAAAGTAAAACTTGTCGTCTGCGCGTGGACGTGCGGTAAACTGGCGGTGATGTTTTGCAGGTGCAAATCGCCTCGCTTGTCTTTTCTTTGCCGCCATTGCTCTGTTGCCATGGGAGACACTTATGTAAGCCATGCCTAATCCTGTTAACTGTCACTGCGGGTGCCGAAGAGCAGGGGCGCATTGCCGCGCTTCAAAAAAAAAGTCCCGCCTTGGTGAATTAACAGAGGGCGAAAATTGTCTTGGGGTGTGCGATAAGGTGATTTTAAGCTTTGATTGGGGGGGGGGGGTTTAAACAGAACAAGAGAGGCAAAGTGGCACCTCATTGGCTGGCTGTGGAACCGCCCACAATGAATGCAGAACGGCGTTTCATGTTGATTGAATTTGCAGCATGCTAAGCTAGCCTCGGCACAAGCGTACATCAAAGCACAAAGCCTGACGGACAAATGTGACGCTTGCGACTTCGAAACTGATAGACGGAGAGAGAGCGGAGACGGATTTTGGGGACGATAAAGGCAGAGAAAAGCCATGCAGTGATACCCCCCGCCCCCACCGTTGCCCCCCCCCCCCCCATCGCGCCCCCCCCCGCCCCCCCAATTCTCTCAGCTGCCTCGTGCTCCATTAGCTTTATTACACTCTCTTGGCTGTCGGCAGTTATTGTGCAGGGTTTGATGTGAAGGTCAACATGAGATCCCGCGCAGACATTTTGAGTCTTCCAACATAAACAAAACAACGGCATGGTTGCAATGCAGAACAAGACATTTTTTTTTTTTTTTTGCTCAAGTCATCATCACTGTGGTGCAACGGCTAATCGCAGCGCAAACAGGAACGTTAATGTAGTGGCCGCAAAGGGAGCATCATCATCAGGTTCACCTCTGGTGTGGCATTGCTTCGCTGTTAACTGGCACCAGAGGAAAAGCCAAGCATTTCATGACCCTTAAGGGCATAATCGCGGCGTTAGCCAGCTGGTATTATGAGTTGCAGTTCAGTTCGGGACCTCAAAAAAAAAAAATTATAATAATAATAATAATCAGGCAGAACTTGCTGGCCTCTATACTATTTGTGTCCACTTTGCTCAACTTTCTTGAACCATTTTAGCTGTGTTAATGTAAATGCAATGAACTCCTGACCGTGTGTGAGTGTGTGTGTGTCAATTTGTAAAATTTGGCTCCATCATGGACATTTTTAGCCAAGTGAAAGACATTTAAACGCCAGTAGTTTGTTCTTTTAACCTTGCCTCCCCTGTTTCATTCGCAAATTTAAGTATTTTATTTTTTTATACCAAATTACGTAATTTGTACTCCCCTGGCCCAAATGATCATCATCAAATCATTTTGATTTCATGAAATGCTGCTAACCTCTGTTGATTTAATTTGAAGAATTATTAAATATTAGAAAAATAAGGCGGTACTAAAAAAATGTATAAATGTCATTTATGAGGTTGTTTACCAACTTGCGCATTGTGTCAAAAAAACAAAATTCAGGGTTACACAAATGAACGGATACATTATTACTAACGATAAGAACTGATGGGCGGCACGGTGGCAACTGTTTGGCACGATGGCCTCACAGAGCAGAGGAGCAGGGTTCGATTCCACCTCCAGTGTGGAGTGTGCATGTTCTCCACGTGCCCGTGTGGGTTTTCTCCGGGTACTCCGGTTTCCTCCCACATTCCCAAAAACATGCATGGCGGGTTGATTGAACACGCTAAATTGTCTCTAGGTATGATTGCGAATGCAGATGGTTGTTTGTCTTTGTGTGTCTACTGCCCGAAGACAGCTAGGATAGGCTCCAACACGCCCGCGACCCTCGAGAGGAGAAGCTGATCAGAAAATGGATGGATAAGAACTGTCAATTAAAAACTTCATGCAATAAAAGAAACAAAAAAAGCATTCCACTCTGTTTGTACCTGAGCAAAATTGGTCACAGACAGGCTGAAATGGTCGTCGAATCGAACAAGGCCTGGGCTGTTACTGGTGCCAGGATGATTCCAGTTGCAGCTTGTCTATTTTGTACTGTAAACGGTCTCACCGTGATATGCAAATTGGAGTTATGATGATGAGTGCCAAGCCAACTCACTTGCCTGCTGTTTTAATGCCATACAGCCTCCCTGCTAAGGTCAAAGGGCATCCAGGCGTTCTCTCGCTAAGCTTACTGCCGGTGTCTGCCGAACATCTGGTTCCCTGAAATACTTTGCCCCAGTGCCAGGGCCGCATGGCAAACTTTGGATCGGAGCTCATTAGAAGACAAACAGAGCCAGCGGCAGTCAGCAGCCACTTTTGTGCCAGCTCAGCAGGAGGAGCGGCGGGGCGGCAAAGCCGAGATGGATGCTATAATGTGAACGCACCGTTAATATCATCACTTCACTCCGGCAGATGCGTCATACTTTTGTATGGACTGCAGCACAATGCAAAATAATGCAATATGTCGGGAGAAACGCACTTTTGCCCGTTTTGCAAAATGTAAGAAATCCGTTTGTCTGTGAAGTTCATTAGAGGCGTTTTCACCATGGCAAAGCATTTTTTTTTTTTTATTCTATAGCACAATTCAAACACACGGCAACTCAATGTGCTTCACAGAAAGAAACAGGCACTTACAAACAACAGTTAATGAGGTTCAGGAGCAAAGCAGTGAAAACAAAAGTAGCCAACAAAAATGACTACATTTTACAAAATTTAACAGAAAACTTTTAAAGTATTAAAAAGTAAAGAAATAAATTGCAGGTGTCCTGTGAAAAACACATATGTCCAATTTTGTCATAAAAAAGTAAATGGAATGTCTGTGATGGGAAAACCCCATTAACAAAAAAATGTAACCATTGACAAAAAACGGGCATAAGTGTTTTTCGTGCCGCATATTGTGCAGAGCAGCCTTTGCATGCGGCCTATTTTTGTATTTATTTTTCTAGCCTGAAGGGTTAATATTAGCGTAATACAACCGAGACAATTAGCATCTTGGCATGCGTCCAGAGTCTGATGTAAAGGAGAAAAGCACTTTTCAAAATACTTAGATATCTAGTTTTCATATTTTTCAAAAATAAATAACCTGGAAGTACTGCAAAGTTTTTAACTTGGACTTAAAAGCGTTTAAACTTCACGGATTTCACTTCTGTTGGCATCTCATTCGTTCGTGAATTGTTTATGAAAAGATCTATATAAATGCAGTTGTTGGGTCGAAAATGCATCATGGTTACATCCAGAGACAAAATGACACTTAAGTACTTAGCTCATCCTTCCGAGTATTATAGAATTTAGAAGTCTTAAAGTGCCAACGGATTGCACAAAAACGGCTTTCGCTGTCTCCTGGTGCAGCTGTGGCGTGAACGACTGTCACTCAGCGACAAACTGCACTGGTGCCTAGTGATGGATGCGAAAACTGCAGCTCCCAAAATATGTTTCAAGCTTTGTGAAGTAACTTCGAGTGACATTTTATGCTCTCTTTCATCTTCCTCATGAGAAACCACTTAGGCTGCAGTGAACCCCGAGAGCAAAATTTGACCAAAGTGTGGGAAACTGAGCAGATTTACGAACACTGACTGATACAGAGAAACAAAAAAATTAACACAATGATTTTATCGCTTTGTGTCATAAACTAAAACAGAGCATATTTTGTAATGGAAGCAGAATAATGATTTTTGAGTTCATATTTAGGACGCAGATGAGACACATTGATCAAATGTGCACTTTGACTTCATGACATCACAGTCTAAATCCATAGCTACACAAATGTTTAATCTAACCTGGCGAGTTGCTTAAGTAACCTACATGATTTGATTTCAGACTTTTGTTGCACTGAATGAATGTAGCGTCTATTCAGTGTGACCCATACAGCACAAGCCACTTCCTGCTGTGAAGCCTGACAAATATACAGTCCGACTCTCACCTTCTCTGTGAAGTGTGACCTGAGCAGAGGGTAAATGGTGAGGCTCCCCCAGGTGCTGTTGGGGGCAGCTTGATGAGTTGAGTCAAGTCCCATGTTTCTGAGTGATTAATGAAGCCATGCTGGCACTGCGAGTCCTACAGGGAAAAGACAACACACACACAGATTTCATATTGTACAGCGTACTTCATCAACTTGCCAGAGGTATACATGTCCTTTCTACTTTCTGAATTCTGCATTGGCTTCGGCATCATTGGGTTAGTGATTGAATTCAAATCTGTCAGAAAATAGGCTAAACTATTGCTCAGATGTCCTAAATGAACCAATGTCAATGAATGTCATTTTGATGAAAACACAAATCCAGTTCATGCTCAACATGTGACCAAACCTGTAAAATTGTTTGGAAGATTTCCTGTTTGTGCTGCAATAACTGTAAACTGATGACATGAAGACGGATTATAAACTTTTTTTTAATCGCCTGGTGCAATAGAGTGGCTACAAGTTCATTTCTATCGTTTCTTTATATGTGTACGATATGACATATGCAAGCACGAACGAAGCCTAAACAGTGGATATGGTTATCTTCCGTCCCTCGTTAAGATATCATGGGAAAAAAATCAAAAATAAAATACATTAAAATGAAAAGACAAATGGAAGCAAGGAAGTGCTTTGACCCTCGTTCCCAAATGCAAACGTTGTTACCGTGTTAGTTTGCCTTCATTGAGGACTAGTAAATCCGACATATTCATGTTTACGAGCTGACATTATAGGATTTGGACACTTGAAATTTTACCTTACTGTGTGAGTAATAAACTTGCTGACAAGATACTCCCCACACACTTCTTGTACGACCTTCGTCCATCATAAAACTCGAACTTGTGCCGTACATGGATCAACGATACTTTCGTGCGTGAACGTGAACTTCACTTGAGCCAAAGAGAGTACGTCGAATGACTTACACTTATTCACTCACTTGCTGTAGGAACTGCTGCCACCTTGCGGACAGAAGCACGTAGTGCATTCAGGAACAAGTGGAGCATAAAAGAGAATTCCAGAATCCGCTGATGCCAGGGTGTTACTGACTGTAAATAAACTCCTCAAAGTCGACATTTTCCATGAGCTCACTATCATTTATTAAGATCCTCCTTGGGCCATGATCGAGTTTCTGTAAAAGGTTTTCTGTATTGGCTTTGTAATTTATTTTCTCGATCCTACACCTACATTTGTTCTGAGTCAAAATGATTCCGACGAAAAAAGTTTTTCAATAGTGGCCGAAAAAGACTTTTGACATACAGTCTGTAACATTCACAAGTCACTGCAATAAACAAAGTTGATTACAGGAATGGCAGATGATGATGATGAGCTCTGCTGCTTACGTTTTTTTTGTGCTAAAATATTGGAAGCATTTCTCAGTTTGATGCAGTGCATGGTAAACTGACTTTCTTACTTATACCTCGTTTCCAACGGGCTCCAAACAAAGTCCAGACTTTACGATCCTGAGCTCTTTTCACAACAGTTTTTTTTTTTGAGAGAGAGAGAGAGACATCACACCAAAAAACAACAACTGTACTGTATTTTATTTTAGTTGAATAAAGTCTGATACATTTCAGCCAAAATAGCCTACATAGTAAGCAAAGCAAAATCTACTTTTGTCTCCATGCAGGGAGCAACACCACAGGGTCGCATCCCAACGTTCCGCAAAGTATTTTAGTGAACAGCCATAATTTCAAATTCATAGCTCCAGTTAAAACATCTGGGATCGTAGCCCATCGTTGCTTAGGACAGTACTGCCTTTGATTTCTTGACAGCACCCAAGTTATCTGCACTGACGGACCTCCGCAAACAGGATTTGCTCTGCAGGTGCTTGTACCGGTCCTCACACAGCCTGGAGATGGCCTGAAGACAACAACATTGCACGTTTGTAAGTGATGCATGCCAGAACAGGGCCGAGCGTCTCCGAAGACTCACCTCCAGCTTTTGGGCCCGCTTGTTACTGAGTGGCTCCATAAGGAAGCCAAAGTTGTTGTCATCGGCGAGCGAGCGCAAGTCAAAGTAGTATTTGGCGTACACACTGGCCGGGACGTTGATGTTGAACTGGAGCAACTCAAGGAAGTGACGCTCCATCTCATTCCTGCAACGTCAAACAGATTGTGTCGGATAGATTGGGTGGTCTTCTTTATTTTGGTAATTTTATAGCCGCGCACAGTTAAAAATGGGCAGTTGGTCCCGTTGTGGGCGTGAACAGAACCCAATAGCTTTGCGGCTTCTCTCATTATCTTTACATTCATTGCGTGAGAGGTGCACAGTCTTTGACAAGGAGGAGGCACAAGCTGACTCGCTGAAGTTCATGAAGGAGCTCTCGAAGTGTTTGTAAGGAATAGTAAGCTGACCGCCACAGGGGACGATTTAAATTTGCCATCGAGATCACAGATCAGCGCTGTGAAGTGGGCATTTGGAGATGGTTCATGTTCGTGTGACACAAACTCCTTCCAACTTGCATGCTAATGTGCTCATCAAGTAGGCCGTACAGATATAAGGCACTTAAAAACAGCCCCAGCTAACGCTAACGTTAGCGCATGTCCATCTGTGGTCCCCGCGAATAGTCATTTTGGTCTGAAAACAATCAGAAATCCGCAGATAGGCGGAACATTTTTATCCTTGTACTTGTCAAATTACAAGCAACACTCACATGTCCTCCACAGTGACGTCTTTGAGGATCTGGCAGTAGTCGACATTCCATACTGCCTGGTCATCCCAGACTTTCGAGGCCAGCAGGATGGCACCTAAAACAATGCGCTTCCAGTTGGAGGGACAGATGTCCATCTCTGCATATGTTAGCAGCCGCTCCAAGTACACCTGCGAGAGAATCATCCTTTACCTCATCCAGTGCGAAAAATATCCTAAAAGTATCAACCTCATCAAGTCTTCTCTCAAATAAAAACGATCAATTAAGTCCAATCCCATAAATGTATGGACCGGTGTTCCATAAAGGTAGTATACTTAGTCCTGTTCTGTTTAATACGAACCTCAATCAATCTGTGTGCAATATCAGCAATGTTGCGATGGATGACGCTATTGCCATTTTTGTCACATAAAATCTGTAGCAGATGTAGAGTAAACTATGATAAGATGAAGATCACTTCCTGGCTGGAAAAAAATTGGATGTATATGGGGATAAAAACCAGTGGTGGGCGGTCGAGGCCTTCTCTGCTGGCCTAACATAACGAAGAAATTGTGATCGTATTCTTCACATCGATGTCGTATTATATCCTAGTGTTGTATTTTAAGGTGAGCGTTTTTATCCAATCAGAATTCAGCTAGCTCCTGTTGCCGGGCAGGTTTCACAATACCAGTAGCACGCACTATTCGTCCGAGGTCTTCAGATACAATCGTGCGGGTGTCTGTTGTGTGTCTCGAGGGGGCTTTTCTCGTTGATAGACAGTTGCGATAGCCAATCAGATCACGAGTTGGTTACAGCGAGGCCTTCTCGCTGGCCCTACGCTGAAGGTGATAAACGCGTCTTGTGATTGGGTACTCGCTTGTGAGGGGGCAGCGCTATGCGGAATCAACACACTGGCGAACGTTCGAAAATCTTCAATATATTCTCACTTTTTTTTTTTTTTTAAATAACAATGGCTGAAGGAGGGAAACGTGTGGATTTAATTGCAGATACACTTGCACGGCCATTTTCATGACGGACCTTTCGAGAGAAGCTTGGCGGTCCAACACTCACTCAGTAATGTGTAAGTGCGTTTCTGTATATTATTTGTCCAGCCGTGGTTGATATCACTTGACTTGACCAATCTTAATGAGGGTGCTCCTGCAGTGTCATGAACTCACCAGTGTCACAATGGCGCACTCGGCGGTAAGCTGTGCAGAGCTGAACAGCGTGCGTATGAAGCGGTAGATGAGCCTGTGCTCGGGGTTCACTGCTGAGTAGTCATCAGCAACTTTCTCGTGCTAGGAAGTGAGTAACGGCAACTGTCCGTCACGAGCCAAAACAGAGAGCGGTGTGAAAATCGAAATGCTTTCATCTCACCGATAGTGGGTGTTTCTTCTCATCAAATATGTCCAGTGAGCGACTGGAATCCCTGCAGGGGGGAGAGGATGGAGAATTAAAGGTGCGCTGTGTTGGATATTTTTGTTTTCTTTGAGCTTGGGAATTTTAGGGATTTAAAGGTTAACAATTCTAACATTTATTCAAACCTTAAAAATATTTACCTTGTATTTTCCTTTAACAGCATAAATTCACAAGTTACTGCATTTTACAGTGTGCAAATGAGCACTTATTCTGAATTTGCTGTCTAGCTGAATTGTATCAATAAAAAAAAAAATCCCAACTCCAAAAAACTGATGGATGACGAAAATACCTCATATCCTTTACAGAACTTCTCTAAATTGTTGAATGCACATTTCTAACTGTTCACTGGTGAACGAGCTAAGGCAGTCACCGAGCGGCATAAAAGTGGACTCCCTCGGAAATGATTCGTCTTTGTCATGGATCAAACTGCTTTTGTGAATTTTGCTCTTCAGCTACTTGTTTGAGAATAGCAAGTGAGGCAAAAAAGTAGTAAAACATTGAACAGCAGGACGTGCGTTTCAAGGTTTCGGAAACATCACATTAGGTTGACCTGTGAAGATTATCACGCAATTTCGGCTCATTCTACAAAAAAATCTCAGTGTCCCGAACTTTTTGTGGGAAGTGGAAGTACATCGAAGTTGCTCTCCGAAAGATGCTGCTACAAAACACTCACACTGAGTAGACAAGAAAAGCACTCTTACCTGTTTTTTATGTGATAGTAAATGGCCAAGGCCACACTGGAACAGAAAAAGAAGGAAATCATTAAAATTTGGGGATTTGTGTCAGTGATCAGAACAGATGGAAGGAGGTGTCTTAAAGTATTCAAATTGTATAGTTGTACTCATTAGGAGTGTCATGATATACAAATGTTACGATACGATAATAATCACGGTATTGTGGAGAAGTTGGCGATATTTAAAAAAAAAAGCTCACAGTACTATATAAAATCTCATGAAATTGGTGGGGAAGTCCAGATTCATTCAATTTTTTTAAATCACAATATTGTGTTTTTGTGCATAATAACAGCATTGACAAAGATTTTTTTATTGTTGCATTTGTTGTTGTATTTGGACTGTTTTGATTGTGTGTTTCTGTACACACAAAATACAAATAAATAAACATGAACAGTTGCATGTAAATGTCTCCCTCTGAATTCAAATTAAAACGCACTAAAAAACTAACCACCAGAGGGTGCTAGACCTGCACAAATGGAAAACAACTCTGGCTTTTTAACACATTTGCTGTCATTATTACCATGACCTGACAACGACAATATCTTGGCAATTTTAATATCACTATATCGTTCATGCATCTATTTGTATTTTTTTGTGTGATTTTTTTTTTTTTGTCACAATCCTACCTGCTGCTTGTCTGACAGCTATTGAGGCGGCAGCACAGTTCAACAATTTTGGGAACCCTCATGCAGAAGTCCGCTCGTCAACGTTAGATTGTAGGAACGACACTCCATTTCCATACTTGCCAGAGTGCAAAGAAAAGTCATGTACCATTTGATGGTGTTCTTGAGGTTGGGCTGGCTGACTGTGCTGTCATCTAGGAAGATTGTAGAGCAGGAGCTGTACTTCCTCATCAAAATGCCAGGCGACATCTGCTGGAAAAGGCAATGTTTAGTCAAATGGTAAGGAACCTGCTTAACCCGAATGGATCTTTCTTTCCAAGCCTGTCATCCCACCATCTCAATGAGTTCCATACGACTTATGTTCACAAGAGGGTCCAGGCCTATACAGTTGATTTTAGCTTCACATTGCGCACCGCACATGAAAATTCTAAGTCAACAAAGACACTGTAGACCCGAGCCAATGTTGAACCTGTAGCCTTTTTGGTGTGAGCATTATGGCAAGCCACTCATCCACTTTTGCAACCTCACAAGTGAAAGTGACTAGACGGACTTTAGCGGATGAGTTTGATCAACAATGAGAAAGGAATCAATGAGAAAATTACAATGGCAAGTTAGACTCACATTGTTCATGTAGTTGCTTTTCCTTTTCTCTCGCACTAAATTCAAAGGCGAGAAACAGCACAACATTTCGATGACGCTCAGGTGAGTAATGATGACAGAAAGTGACAGAGAAAAGCTCACCATCTGTCTGAGACTTGTTAAGGAACAAGGTCGTGGCTCTGGGGTGGTCCGATGGGTTGACCTCTTGGGCCAGTTCTGAAAGGAAAGAAAGGTCATTCAAATACATGCGTAGCTCAATGTTGCAGCACTGTGCAGAGGACGGTGCTCGTCTCTCACCGTCAGGGAGCTCTCTATCACTTATGTGTTGCAGGTATGTCCCAGTGTCCTCACTCACATCCTCTCCAGTGAAAGGACATTCCTCCAGCTCCAGATCTCTCCTGTGGTTCGTGGGACTCTCTCTTGGAGAGATGCAGCAGGACACCGACCCACCCATTGCTTATTTTACCATGAAACTATCAAGAAATCTGGGCTGCAGGGTGATTGCAACCTTGAAAGTCCAAAGTGTGTCATGCACGATATCATCGGAGTCTATTTCTTAATTCAAGAAGCCTTGACTGTTCGCCTTTACGTTAGGGTAGGTTTCAATATGTAAAGCCGGCGTGTAAGGCTCCTTAACGAAAGGTGGCTTCGCTTTAGGGAACAAGGATGTGCTGTGTTTGACAAATATGCAAACAGACTTGACAGATCTTGAACAGCTGACATGTTCAGGGCGTGAGCGTAGCAATGTAAGCAGTGGTGCATTTTTGGATCGCTTCAAACATGTCCGGTCATCTTACTGAGCAGAGATTAAAAACACAAAGTCACGGCTTTCTCTTGACCCATGAGTAGCTGTCCGGCTAGCTTCCGCATTCCATACCAGTCAACGACTTCACTTTATATTTTCAAAGGAGCTGACAACTCCGCCTCAATTAAAAGCCAGCGCAGAGTGTAAATGCATGGATAAAAATAACTAATAACAATCAAGTTAGCTTGATCAAAAAAGTACAGCATTATTTGTTTCTGACGATATCCCACATTAGCTGTCATTTCTGCACATACTGCGCGACAACTGTCGTCCACGAGCGCTTCCGATGACGTCAGATCCGGGGTATATCTTTTCAAAATAAGCAGCTCTTGCGATTGAAGTAAAAAAAGATGAAACACGACTGCGTAAAGTATTAGGATATATATTAGGTTTACCAATTTATATATATATTATATTATATTATTATATATATTATGCTTTTATTAAATGATTTGTTTTGTCAAAAGTGATTTACATAATCGACAATGGTAAATATTCCGAGAGCAAAAAGTGATGTCCAACTTGACGATGGGCGACAGACGGCGTTATGTTTATAAATATATGTAACTCAAATATAGGTTCACAAACCTGACTGAGTACAAAAGAAACGCATACTTTTTTTGTAGCGGTAATATTCACCGGAAGAAAGTGGAAGTGTGATGACGGATGATTGAGCTTCGGCGGAAGTTGAAAATGTAAAGGAAAGAGCGCATCATGGCTCTGGTTCCGTATGTGGAAAATGCGGTCCCTGTGCTTTCCAAACTTCAGAATTCCTCGGCGTGTTTTCATTTTGCCAACCATGATATCATCATAGCTCAGGATTGGAAGACGCTTGGAGTGGCAGCGGTTGTGTGGGACGCGGTCAGTGGCCTTAATGATTGAGCAGCATTGCACTTCATCAATATGCTTGAATTTACAATAACGCACATTTGCAGGCTATTGTCTTGTGTATGTACTTGGAGCTGGGCCATGTCGATCTCAAGGGAAAAGTGTCCATTGAGTTGGGAGCAGGCACTGGACTGGTGGGCATCGTTACAGCCCTGCTGGGTAACTTGCACTGATGGTGTGACTGGTGGTGGTGAGACCTTTGTAGTTAGCACACTTCCAAAGTAAATGTGACTTTCTTGACTTTCCAGGTGCCAAAGTGACCATCACCGACAGGAAATGTGCCTTGGACTTCCTTTCTACCAATGTCGACGCCAACCTGCCCTCTGACCTCCGCGAATCTGTGTTGGTGTCGGAGCTGTCTTGGGGCGAGGGCCTTGCCCGCTTCCCAGCTGGAGGGTTCGATCTAGTCTTGGGAGCAGACATCGTTTACCTGGAGGACACATTTGTGCCGTTGATGCAGACTCTTCAGCATTTGTGTGGAGACGCCACTGTGGTGCTGCTCGCATGCAGGATACGCTATGAACGAGATATCAACTTTTTGACCATGCTGAGGGAGCAGTTCACCGTCGAGGAGGTTTACTATGAGAAAAACCGGGACATTCATATTTACAAAGCTTGTAAACAATTGCCCAGGAGTGATTTATGATTTCATTTTAAAGACTTTCCATCGAAATAAATGTATGGCTTTGAAATCCAAGCTTATCAGAAACACATTTATTAGCAGCTGCCAAAATGTAACAGCTCTAACATTTATGTATTATACAAGTTGGTGCGGACATAAGAAAATAAATGAAAAGCCACATGTAATATAACAAAGTCTTATACATAATACTTAAGAGGACTAGAAGGTATCCCATTATGACCAAGCCTTTCTTGGGTTGAGTGCACTTTACAGTCCTTTTGCAGAATGATTGGCCAACTAATACAATGTGCAACACCTGATCAAATTCAGATATGACATGATCTTTAAGTTGAAAAATAACTACCCGAACATTTTGAGAACAATGAGTGATTTCATTTGTTCCAGTGCTTCATGTTTAAATGTTGAATACATGGGGGGGGGGATACATATTTCGAATCCAAACTATGCACTCCCAATTTTCCCCCTTTAAAGAAGGCTAGATGGTCAACCACCACATTTACAAAAATATACTGTGATGTACGGCTGGACAATATAGTGAAAAAAAATATCAATACCTTGACAATGTCGCAGACATGCAATTATATTCTTAACAAATTGTCTGCTTTTATGACCACCCAATCGTTATACATTATCTCTGGGAATTATAATTAATTTGCTTGCTTATTCTGCCGCATGAAAAAATGAACTTTTGCTTACAATAATAAAAGTGTCATTTCTTTACACCAATGTTAAATATCGCAATACCAATGTCGCAATAGTCAAAATCCGTGTTTTCCAATATCGTGCTGCCATACTTTGGCGTTTGCTTCATTCAGTGCGTGAGAAGAGAGCAATAATTGTGGCAGAACTCATGGCTGCTTCTCCTTGACAAAATGCCGTCACGCAATGCGCTGGCCAAGAACAACCTCCCAACTCACCCGACCTGGCTCCTTATGTTTTTGTTCCTTTCTGCCAAGGTCAAAGGGTCACAAAGGAGAACCGTTTTGAAGACGTGGATGACTCAAGATGGCTGTGATAATCCTTCCAAGCGTGCATGCAGGCAATGCAGAGAAGGGGAAAATATGTAGTTTGGATTTAAAACATCTTTTAAAAAAAAAATAATAAAGCGTGGAAATTTTCAGACAGACCTGATATATCTGGATTGTTTCAGCTAGGAAAAGTGCATACGCGATACCACCTCGTCTTACTAATTGGAACCTCTCAAATGGAGAAGTTAAAATACATCATCACGAGCCGTTTGTGATGTTGTATCTGTTGCATAAGCTGTAAGCAGGGCTCATTATTTTTTGGTTTTTATTTTAAGAAAATAACGACATCAGAAATGAGAATAAAAGCCACAATACAAAAAAAGCATTTCATATTACTTGGATCACACACACGCTTTGCGTCCATTATTATTTCTCCACATTTTGCCATCTCCTCTCATTGCAGGTCTGAAAACGACCTGGTTTATTGCAAACACAGATGTGTGGAACTTCAGTTTTTCTTTTAAAAAAATGGTGTCGATGCCAAAAAACAACAACAATCCAAAACAAAAAAATAATGACCCTGCAGTAATGTTAGAGACAAAATGCCAATGAAAAAAAATTGGGATGGCTCGTTTTCTGCTGCATTAAACACGAAAGCGTTTTTTGTTCACGTAGCGAGGCAAAGTGAGCCAACAAAGAGGAGCAGAAGCAGATCGGAAACACCGCTCCAAGATCAAATCCATGCTGCGAAATGCAGGTGCCCCATCAAACCACCGTGAAGCAACTTGGAGCGCAGTTTGAATGACGTGAGATCTACACGTTAGCCGGGCACCGCCAGGGAGGGGGGGGGGGGGGGGGGGGCAAGTGTTCAATCATTCGCGCCAATGACATCTCGCAGCTCCGTCTCCAGTTCAAGACTCACTGACAGAATCCCGTCCTTTGGACACCCCTCCCAGGACAAATCCACGTTTCACCATGTCAAGAGAACAGAATGAACAAACTTAGTACAGGTAGTTAGCTTTGCTTACCCGGCCACGTAAATTTCTTGCAGGTTTTTTTTTTTTTTTAAGAAAGCAAAACAATTAGAAAAGGTAGAGTGGCATCCGTATGCATGGCTCTTTGGGGAGTCTCTGTACATGGGCGGGCCCTCGGCAGGCGATCGACGTTGCGCCTACTCAGATTTGTGGCAGTACAAGTCTTTGAGGGCTTTGAGTTCCTCAATAAGCGTTTTGTTCTGGTTCTCCAGCACGGCTACACGATTCTCCAAACACTTGACATACTCCTTCTTCTTCCTGCGACACTCACGGGCAGCCTCCCTGGATAACAATCACAGAACGGTCTTGAAAATTGTCTAAGCTTGTGTTCTCATGCCGGAATATCAGACACATACCTGTTTTTCATAAGGCGCACCTCTCTTTTGCGCGTGACTTCCTCTGTTCCCGTCCCTGTACCCAACACCGGCGAGGTCGCCATGACAACCCCGGGGGTGATCGCGCTGGATGCCGCTGTGCGGATCTGGTAGGCCTGAACATCTCCGGAGGCGGCTGACGGGTTGGAGGGAAACGGTAACTAAGAGAAGCGCCAAAGAAACTCTGTTTGCCATCTCCTCTCACCTTGTACAACCACCTGGTTGCTAGGCAACAGGATCTGCTGCCCATCGCTGGTCTGGGCATACTGCAGGATGGTGGTGCCAGTTTGGCCCGCGGCAGCATTGGCCATGGTGAGTGCTTGCAAGCCCTGAATGCCGTCAGTGCCATTATTGGCCAACTGGATGGCCCCTCCCTGGGTGATGGCGACTACGGCGGGAAATTATTGGGACAAGTCAGCCTTAAAATGTCCTCAAAGCCGCATTGCCAGCTGGCAGATGGCAATGAACATACTGTATTGGCCGCTGCTGGTTTGGTAGATGGGCGTGGGCATGGTGACGGTGGTGATGGCGGGTGCCGAGTCGTCTTCGGACTTTTCTTCCTCGATGCACGCGACTGCTGGAGCGTCTGACGATAAATCGTTTAGGATTTTCCTGAAGACAAAAGCAGACAAATGTGACTACTGAGAAAGATAAATGAGTTTGCAAAAAGGATTGACTTTTTTTTTTTTTTGCAATTTAATATGCAACTATTTTTTTTCAAGGTTAATAAATCAATCTGAATTGCAATAAACAATATCACGAATTGTAATACATAAATATAACACCTAATGACCAACTAAAATTAACCAGCCCCCAAATTGCAGCCTTTGCAAATTGAAATTGCATTCTACTACATCGGGTAGATGTGCTACATAAAAAAAGAAGAAAAAAAAAAGAACTAAATAGCAGGTTTGGCAATGTTCTTGGAAAAGTATTAAGAAACAACGAACCAACCTGTACGAAGGTCGTCTGGACAGGATCTCTCGCCTCTTCTGAGAATCTGTGACGCTGTCGACAGACTCCTGAGAATCGTCACTTTCACCAACGGTTGAAATCTTTGCGGGAACACAACAATTTCATCTTACATTTCAAGTGTTTATGGCTATTTTGGAGACCTAAGCATCAGGTATCGGCTGCACACCTGTACTGCTTGGATCTGTGGGGACTGGATAACTGAGGGCTGGGCCGCTTGGATCACGCCGTGCACTTGGACGGTTTGGCCGTTGGGCAGCTGCACCAAGGCCACTGTTGGACTACTGGATGACACCTGGCTTGATGCTATGGAGGCCTGCGACCAGGACAAGTCACCCAGTTATACACTTTCTGCTCAGTGATAAATTAAACTTTTTCAACTATCAGTGGTGATTTTGTTACCTGGGCCAGGCCAATCTCAGACTCTTGCTTCACACTCGATTCACCACTTTGCTGTGTGTCGGCACAAGCTTCCATTGTCATTTAAAATCTGCACAATGAAAGAAGAATCTTAGAATGTATGTCCATTTGCATTAAAGCATTGCGTTAAAGTGCACAGCCGACATTCAGCGGAGACGCTTTACCTCAGCAACTTCTAAGACAGGGGTCACCAGGGCGGTGAGGATCGCATGTTCTAGAAATAGCTCACCAGTGACGGGACATTCGGATTTTGTAGGAATGCTCCTTGGCAAAGGTTTATAGAAATAAAACGTTCCATATTGATATTTATACTTAAAGTGTATTTTTCAGCTTAATTCCTATTCCACACAAGCAATATTATTTGATTTCTAACTCCTTTAATTATTTGAGAAATCATTAACATGGTCACTTAAATGATTATCATTGACTTTTAAAAATATATAACAATTAGTGCTGTCAAGTGATAAAAAAATTAACTAATTAATCACAAAATATGTCCATGATTAATTGTGATTAATCACAACAATTTTTTGCGAAGCTTGTCACAAATAATTACATGAATATCTTTTATGCAAAATCCCCATTTTTAATTATATTTAAATCAACGACTGTTCTAACAGATTTCTTTGATTCTTGAAAACAATCTAAACTGAGACATCTGTACAGGCATTTTTCTTTTTCTCAAAACTGACCACAAGCACCACACTCCAGCAGTGCAAGGCCTAGTGGTAACTTTTGAAGAGTTTTTTTTCCTGAGATGATGTGCTAAAGACGCACAACTAATATGGTACAATACTTGCAAAGTATGCAAATAATTTTTAAATACAATCAAACTGAGTTAAAATATTTCACTAAGTTAAAGAAAATTTGATTAATCTCCAGAGTTAAGGCTTTAATTTTGATAATAATAACAATATGAAACGTATTTTGAGCAAAATTGTTATTCCAGAAACATGCATCAAACTCTTAATACTCAGCATTGATCAGTCCCCAAAAAGTAGCTCTCAGTTTGATAAATGTTGGTGACCCCTGTTATGAGGCACCCCGAAGGAGGGTGTGGCTTTCTTAACACGCGAGTATGCATATTTTATGTCATCAAAACAAACATGCAACAATCATACAACAGTCATGATGAGCCGGGCTGGCAAACCAAAATCTTTCTGATCTAATTTGTTGTCTGTCTGAGTTCTGTGCAGAAATACTGCAAGTAGCTTGCCGCTAGCCACCGTGGCCAACATTGCTGGCTTAGCATGCTAGCTAGCTAATAGGGAGATATTCACTTTAATTCCGTTTTAAAGACAAATAGTTAGTTTCCCTCGCATTCCCGCAGTGAACCGTTATTGTTCATCTTAAACTGCGCCTCCGTTCATTAATTCAACATGCATCCATGTGATTTCGACTGCAAAGTTGCACGCAGTGAGAATTTGCGAGGGAAAAATTCTATAACTGTGTACCACACAGTTTATATGCTTCAAGTTTATTTCAAACAATGTATTTGCTAAAATGTATCAACTGCTTCTGTGACTTAGTCCAGCGGTGTTATGAATTTTCTCTCTCTCTCGTGTTTTTTTTTAATGTAGCCAAGTCTCCATCTAAGTCTGACTTATTTTTTTTCTCTCGAACATTGCAGCGACTGACTCATTTTAGTGAGCCTCTGCAACGCCGCCGCCATGATTTCTTTGTTGGCGTTGTGCAGACACAAGCCGCAAATAAACGTTGCGGGCAGCCATCTAACTGTCTAGCAAAGATCGGATGCGTATCCTCTTACCAACACAGACTCGCTTCGTCACTCCCGGGTCTACGGAGCTCCACTTTTATTCAGACCGACACGTAAGAGACCGCGTCAGGCTACACCTCCGTCGCGTCACCGAGAACAACAACACCGAGAGGAGGACGAGGGCGACGACGACAGCGAGAATCGGCAAGGAACGAGCGGATGTCCGGAAAGCACCGAAGAAGTCCGAGCAGCCGAAAATTCACGAGTATGGGCGAAAGCTTCTTCCTCTTCTATTAAAGAGGCAGGAATACAAGCATTTGGTTACATTAGCGCCACCCGCGGTTCCGACGCGCTTCAGACAAATATCGCTACATTAAAACTCAAATTTAAAACCCTGTCAAGCGTTTAAAAGCCTACTTTACTACTCTACAACAAAACAGGCAGATGAGAATTTTCCCAAGTTGATGCCCCTCAATCAAAGCTGGACTGGTTCCCCCGCTAAAAGGTATATGACATCGCTATGGAAGCCACTGTAACATTTTCCTTGTTTGAACAGTGACACGACACTTCGTCGTTTTATTTAAACTGTAAAGAAATATTCAAAAACATTTATTGCTAAAAAATGTGACATGAACATGATTTCAAAACAGTTTCCATGCAACTATTTTGGACTGAAGAGCAACATTTTAAATTGAACAGTTGGTGATGTGATTCTTTCTCGTACCACTAGGAGGAGCCTGTTTACCGCAAGTGGTTCCCGTACCAAACTTTAAGAATCAATGCTCTATTGAATTTCCAGTTGCGTTGGTATAAACCAGGGGTGCTCAAGTCCGGTCGTTAAGAGCCCCCATGCAGCCTGTTCTATGCCCATTCCAACACACCTGATTCAAATGATCTGGTCATTAGCAAGGTTTCCTAATCATTCGAATCAGGTGTGTTGCAGTAGTGATGCATCTAAAACAGAATCCGAATCATCTTCATTGGCCAAGTATGTAAAACAAGGATTTTGTCTCCGGCAGGCCGGATAGTGGATCTCGAGGACCCGACTTGGAAACGCCTTGTATAAACCAACCAAGAACCAATGTCAGTCGTCTATCATAACCGTTTAGTCGTCGCCAACCAGCAACAGAGCCCCAGTTGCTATGCGAGCGTTTTCCCATGTGTTGTTGTTGCAGTATTTATATCAGTGCCATCATTTTATCATGGATATACTACCAATGTCAAGTGACTCAACCATATATTTAGAATGTATACAGTACTAGAGCAGTCAGAGGACACCACTTGCTGCTCTTGATTGGATGTTATTTTTCCTGCCGTTTAATTTAGGTACTGACATTTTTTTTCCATTCAGGGGCAGGTCAGATTTAGTGACTTCAACACAGTCCTCCTTAGCCTACATTGAATGTGTCCGTTTTTGAGACTCTTCGGCAGGTTGAAATCTTCCCGTTCATCCATTATCTAAGCCGCTTCTCCTCACGAGGATCACAGGCATGCTGGGGCCCATCCCAGTTGTGTTCGGGCCGTAGGCAAGGAACACCCTGAACTGGTTTCCAGCCAATCGCAGGGCACACAAAGATGAACAAGCACCCACGCTCACACGCTCATAACTAGGGACAATTTAGAGTATTCAATCAACCTACCATGCATGTTTTTGGAATGTGGGAGGAAACTGGAGTACCCTACAGAAAACCCACGCAGACACGGGGAGAACATGCAAACTCCACACAGATAGAATCAAACCCTGCATCTTTGCCGCTGTGCCGCCTTTGTTTGTTCAATTGAACTCAAAGCTCGATGCAAGCCATGAGTTATTCTGTCGTAATCCTGACAGCTGTGACAGATATATTTGTAAGAATACATAACTTCTGGCAAATTGAGTGAAATTTGATAATTTTTCACAGCACCCCTGCTGATCTCATGTATGGCATTCCGGTTGGGATTCATTGTCCGAAAGTGTTTTCTTTTCAATTCAACGGCATTCGTGTGATTGTTCTCCGTTGAGTGAGTTTTTTTTTTCTGGATGTTCTCGCTTCCTCCCACAATCAATAAAACATGGATGGTAAGTTCATTGATGATTCTAAATCACCCCTGTAAATTGTTGTCTCTCTTGGTCAGCCGTGTGACTGCTGTGCTCTCCCACCCCCGTCTTTAGTAATGCCTTAGGACTGCCCTGCCAAAAGGAATGACGTACAGCCTGCTGCAAGAGTGCTTGAGGGGGAGAATGTCAATAAGGTAAGTTTATTATTTTTTTAAACACTCGCAGGTTAACAATATAAATATTTTAAAATATAGCAAAGCATTAAAACATAATAGGATTATCTAATTTTAATGTTCTGTGCCCAATAAAGTCGTGGTTAGCCAGTCTGCAGTCGAAGGTAGACGCTGCTTTTTTTAATGATGTTCCAATGCAATTTCATGTTTACTGTTGCACATTAAAATTGCACTTTACTATTTGTACTTTGGCACTGTAGACTGTTGATTTAATGTGAATGTGCACATTCACGCAGGTATTGTTCCAGTGTTCATTTGTGTGCATTGGCCCTTTAAAACAGTGGAGGGCAAACTTTTTGATTGGCGGGCCACAATGGGTTCTAAAATTTGACAGAGGGGCCGGGACCAGGAGCAGATGGATGGAGTGTTTTGGTCACCTCACCTCATCGGAGAAAAAAATATACATTTAATTTGAATTGAAAGTGAACAAAATCATTACAACAATATATATGTCTTTGAAAAACCACAGTAAACCATTAACAAGTTTTATTCATTTAATTTTTTTCAAGTTCGGCGGGCCAGATTGAAATGTTTCACGGGCCGCATGTGGCCCCCGGGCCGTAGTTTGCCCACACCTGCTTTAAAATAAGCAATAAAAATGAAAGAAAATAACCTACTTCCAGGGCAAGGCGTGTTGCAATGAAAACAATTTACAATGTTGCCACGTTCATGTCTAATTTCTGATTGCAAATATTTCAACAAAATGTTTCAACAGAAGAAGCATTCTTGTTGGTTTTCTTCATTAGACTCACTGTCATATTAACGTTTTTACATGCTGCCATTGTAAAAGTTTCTGAATGACAAAAAAAAAAGTTTTGTGTTAAAATTAATTTAAAAAATCTTTTTTTGGGGGTAGCAAGTGATATGTGCACAATACAATCCATATCCTAATTTAAAAGGCTTGATTATAGAATAATAGGGACTGGCTGATATTTCTCTTTGGATGTTTAAAAGTTGGCATAAGAAGTGACAAATATTGACACAGGTTGTAATTTCACCCTGACTGACAAGCAATTGCAGTTGAGCAAACCTGTTGTTCTAGTTCCCTTTTCCATCCTTGTCGCAGCAATGTGTCACCTCATCCACATGATGGCATTCAAATCCTTTCAGTTCAGCTGGCCTGAGCCTGGCGTGTGGATGAAAATCACCGAGATTAGCTACGATCTTCTTTGCTTTCTAATGCAAGGCCAGCGCATTCCAGCCGTGTGGTGCTTATTATGTACTATTTACAGCTCTTGCATTGGCAATACACTTGCCTCTCCCTGGTCATCAAGCCAGGCCATAAAATGTTCTCATTATCTCTGTCATTCGGCGTGTGGGGGCTGCCGCGGCAAAGTGGGTTCTAAACTGTGGCAGCTGGTCAAAATCCTGCGGGGGGAAAATGAGACTTCAGACCAATTTATGACCATCATCTCTATGTGCGAGGTCAACACAGCAGCTCCTCAAGCCGCACGTACAGATGTGAAACATACCTAGCGAGTGATTGAATATCCCAGCGGTGCAAACACTTCTGACCTAAACGCGCCGTCCTTTGCAATAAAACCCGCGTGGCAGGATACGGCACCGACAAAGGATTTAAAGTTTGGTGCTTTTCTATTCAAGGCGAGGCACGAATAGTAAGTGCAATAAATATTTGTCACGAAGCTGCCTTTACATCTATTGCTGTTCGTGGCAGACTTGATTAGACATTGATTTCCCTTAATCAAGACCATCAGCTATGTTAAGCTGCGGCATTTCAGGTTAGCCTGCATTCGTTCCTTAAATTGCAAAATTGTCCGCATGCTGTTCATGTGCTTTTTTTTTTTCCATTCGTCTCTCTCTATTGGTTGAATTTTGGACAGTTGGCAAAGCACCAAATGGCGTATTATCGCCACCAACTGCTATGGCGTGTGGATCCTGTTTTCACTCAATTTTTCTCATCGTGGAAGAGAGACCAAAAAGGAAGCAGTGTTGGCACATTTGCAAGCAAAACAAATACCGTATTTTCCAGACTATAAGCCGCTACTTTTTTCCAAGATTTTGAACCATGTGGCTGTTACAGCGGTGCAGCTTTTCTGTGGATTTTTCTTTCACCACTAGGGGCGCTCTATAGTTTAGAAAATACGCTAAATAAATCTAGATTTAGGCTTAAAGCCTGCTGCGGCTTGTATATCGTTTTTCTGTATTCCCAAAATGGAGTTACTGCGGCGTATATGCGGGTGCGCCTAATAGCCTGGAAAATACGGTAAAATTGACCATTCACCAATTTTCCACCTATCCATCCATTGCATATCCCAAATACAATCGAGGACGTCTTTGGGCGACAAGCGTTGTATATCCTGAGCTGGATACTAATCGATCGCCCTTGCTCAATTTTCTTTACTGGAAAGTGTGACGCAAATTCATGTTTTGACTCCTGTCTGCCGGCAAGCCTCAAACTTTGACCGACTCGTCATGCGCATTAATTAACAACCTCTTCATCGCATTTTCTATATCAACGCGGTCAGTGTGTGATTAAATTAGATTCCTCTTGCTGATGCTGCAAGAGAAAATCTGATTTTCAAGGCTACCCGAGTGCTACAGCAAGCTGTAAATCACGGCCCAAACGGCCGAGCCAATGATGTCAAAGACGCCCCCAAAAATGGCGTAGGAGGAGGATGGGAGTTTAATCTTAAGCATGTTGCGACCTGACTCCAATCTATTGCCCTTCCCCCTCTCCTTAAATCCAGCTGTCAAACCTCTTGGCTTAACACAAGCTCCTGAAACCCCATCGACAGAATGCCCCTGTGACACTTTGTATCCCTTCGACCGACTTGCGCTTTCACCCATTTTCTACTCCTCCTTATTCGTGTTTTTAATCACATGTTCCGAGTGCAAAAGTGATCCTCATTCGCGGCGTGGGCCGTTGCCATGATGCAATATTGAGAGTATTAATAACGTGACTGATACAAATGTCAACATTTAAAATGGTCTTAAATCCCGTAGCGTGCAAACTGGAAAATATCGTACCTACCCCCCAGGGGTGTCACTGGGTTTTATGGACGCAGGGGGCTTCGCATCCCGTAGATGTACAGGATGTGAACAAATCCAATTTGTGAGCACAACATGCAGCTATGCTTTGTAAAAGTTTAAAATCAGCATCTCACATCTGCAGTGATATTTCAGTCTGCGTTTATTTTTTTACTCAAGCTTGGTTAATTTGTGTCATTACCGGCAAATACGATAAAAAAAAAAATTGTACATGTTAGAGTGGATGGAAAACTGCATGCAACAAATGGTCACTGTCGTCACAAACTTAATCAAGCTCATCTTTTTCAATAAACACAAATTTTTAAAGAAATTAAAATTTTCCTTTTAGGAGTTAATAATGTAATTCGGCAACTCTGTTGATTTCTATATTGTGGCTGCGTGCGTAAGAAGCTAATCACATGACTCGGGCTGACAGCACAATTATAGAACTGTCCAGCCGAAAATTCTTTTAAAGTCACACGTTACATTTTGTGCCTAAATGGTTGAAGAAAAAAATGACTCAATTGTTTTAATTCAAAAACAAAATGATTATTAAAGTGGTAGTCTTGAAAATATCTGGGACAGGATCATTTGTTTTCATGTCTTGGCTCTCTCCACTTTCTAATAATCATCATCCGCCTCTCAGTTCAGAGGCGCAGGGTTCGATTCCCGGCTGCGGCCTTCCTGTGTGGAGTTTGCATGTTCTCCCCGTGCCTGCGTGGGTTTTCTCCGGGTACTCCTGGTTTCCTCCCACATTCCAGAGACTTGCTTGGTAGGTTAATTGAACACTCTAAATTATCCCTAGCTGTGAGTGTGAGTGTGAATGGCTGTTTGTCTAAGTGTGCCGTGTAATTGGCTGGCAACCCGTTCAGGGTGTCCCCCGCCAACTGCACGAAGACAGCTTGGATAAGCTCCAGCACACCCGCGACCCTTGAGAGGAGAAGCGGCTCAGATAAAGGATGGATGGAAAAAATAAAACGACATTAAAATGCAACCAAAAACTGAAGCCCGTCTAAAATATATTTAACGACGTCACTGCCTGACGCTCAATTGCAGCATTGAGATACGCGGCAAAGTCGAGAGTGTCGCTGAGGGCGAGATTTGACTCGTTTTAATAACACTGACCTTATATGCATGCTTTTTATCGCATGTTGAATTATCATGCTCACATATGAACACCTGGTGGGGGTTGCCATGGCTACAAGGCCCCACAGACACTTAAGCGTTCAAATACACACACACACACAGTGTATATAAAGACGGTTCTCAAATCTGACGACGCCAGTTTGTTGAAATGTCACGTTGTGGCCTGTGCCCGCCAGGCAGCAAAGTTATCCTAACATGGTGAGATTGTGCTGACCTGGACCTCTTGTTAATCCATGCTGGAGGCACTATGGTTTATTTGACCATTTCAATCAATCCGTCAAGGTGTCAACTCCTCCCACTTTTGCCTTTTTCAGTAATTCGTATATAATGACTATTAGCGAGTCAATGGACGTACGCTTGACTTATATTTGCTGCTTAGTTTAATTATTTGGTCTGCAGTAGTCGCTTTTGCAAAAAGAATATTTCAAGAGATCTTTTACCAATCAAGGCTCAATAAAAATGTATTTGCAATGCTGTTCTATTGTTCACAGACTCGACTGTATTCAATGACAGAAGGCAAATAACAAATGTCTGTACACAATATTTGTAAAGCGGTGATTGTTGATGCTTTAACTGTCTTGACTGCGGCAATTAATTATTTTAAGCGGTTCAAATTCATGTTTGCAATTTTTGAAGATGTCAATCAATTAGTGTCATTTTTCTCAAATCCTCGTAAGGATAAGTAGCATGGATCATGGATGGAAGGATTGTCAAAATGGATTATTGTTGTTTGGTCCACACTGATTGAAAATTCAGTCATTGATAGTGTCGTGGGTGACTCGCTCGACTTCGGTGCGGAGGATCAGTGCTGCAGATGATAATTAATAACGGGTAAATGGTTTACAAGTCCAAGTTTTTACATCAACTCTGCATTGGTATCTCAACATCAGACTTGACTTGGCGTTTTGGCTCGTTGTTTGTTCAAGCGAGAGAGCGTAATACATCCTAGACAGAATTTCTTTGACCGTTTAAATCTGGCTGGGCATCCACGGCAATCACGGCCTGTCATGTTTGCCCATACTGCCACCCACCCGCATTGACGCACGTCCAACCCTTTTTTTCCATGACGACCGCCAGGAACATTGTGTTTCTGTCGTCAAAATTCGAGTCCAAACTGATGAGAATTTACAAGGGCCTTGGTGTACCACAAAAACAAAGTCAGTCAACTCGGAACGAACACTTTCACTGTGAGTGTGGACAGCGACTCTGGAGTCATTTTCCTTGGCATGCTTTCTTTCTTGTAGTGCGACCACAACCATTGTGATGTTACCGTACCCTCCATCCTCACTCATCCCACGCCTGCTCTCGCGGTTCAAAGGTTGCCATGGTTACTAGCATCCCAGTGGAACACAAACCTCTCTACCCCGAGGCTACAGGAGCAAGCAGGCCTGGCAGGTGGGGAGAATAAGCTGACCTTTGAGTCGCCAAGGTCTTCCGCATGCAGAGGAGTGGGGTTAAAGCAACACAGCTGCCTTGGGTTGGAAAGGCGGCCGCGACACCTTCTCACATCCAAGCGGGTGCCAGCTGAGAGAGATTGTCACGTTCTCATCCTCGGGTCTTGAACGTTTCTCAGATAAAGCCTCGATTGTGTCGGATCTTTGCGTCTATCGCGACCACGTTCTCGAGAAACCATTGGACAGGAATGAAGGTGCATTTGTCATGCAAATATCTGCATATGCACCAGGCTCGTCTGGAATTCCATCGGTTTTATATTATTTAATACCGTCATTTGATGCTCTGTGAATTCTAATTTGTTACCTTGAGTTTCTTTCCCAGAAAATCACATGATGATTTTAAAGGCTCATTTCGAATATAGATTTTTTTTTTTTTTTTTTTCAAGAAATGCAATATTTTTAAAATACAATAACAGTCCTTGTTGAGTCCTCCTTTCTGTATCTTCTGGATGGCAGTGGCGGGCCGTGCATTTCACATTTAGGCCTTTGGTGAAGTCCAACTTTAATAAATGCCCGTCATTGTGGGTTCAAAAAGTAAGAATATTTTTCAGATTTTCAAATGGTCGCCGGGTAAGACTGTCTGGCCTGGCCCTGACCTGCCACAAGTGATTATCAAATCACAGGACAAGTTCGCACCTTCAACGTGAGGCCTGCGAGAAGGCTTACTGTAACCAACCCGTGATCTCATTAGCTATCACAACTGCATTATCAACACAGATGCCCGCAGAGAAGAATCTGAAGCCTCTGAGGAAAAAAAAACGTCCTGCTGGGATTGTGAAATCTCCCTGACAACACAAGATGGCTGAATTCTGATTGGATTAAAATTCACCTAAAAATACAACATAATAGGATATGAATGTGAATAATAAAATTATATAATTATTATCTTGGGAATTATCATAATTTCTTGATGCCCGCAGAGAAGGCCGTGACCGCCCACCACTGCTAGATGGTAGTAAATAATTAAAAAAAAAAAAATCCCGTCTTCACCTAGCGGTGTTGAATGGCGCCCTCCGCCTCCTTCTGCCGTTGCTTTTCTTCGAGTGACGTAAGTTTGAAGACTTTCCGTCACTAATCCATGTGGTTAGGTGAGCTCCGCTTGCCTGATGGTTTGTGCTCTAGTGAGGGCAGAGGGAGATTTTTGCTGCCAAATGTAATACACACGCAGTGATGTCACCCACTTACCACCCAGTGATTTCATTAATAGCCATGGAAAAATCTGGCCAAAAGCGCTACACTCAACCGAGGAGGAGGTGGTGGAATTTAAACACGATCCAAACACGTACCACTTGAGGTAATCTGGGGCTAAAGCTCTTTGTGGGTCCCAAGAGTGGACATTCAAAGACAACGGTGAACGGAAGTGCTTTTTAATGCATATTGGAAATGTAAAAAAAAAAAATGTTTTTCTCAGCAGCGGGGACACTTGCAGGAAACGTGCGTTTGCATGCCTGTATTGGCGACATTTGGGAGGAGATAGGTTATTTACTGCTCGGCCCTGGCGACCTGTCCGTCCTCACGTCCGGCCCCAGCAGATTAAGATGCAGCTGCCGGCGGCTGCCATAGGAGCCTGAGATTGATGGGGAACACTGGGGCCGCAGAGGCCTCGCAGAATTCTGAACAGAGCCCGACTGTAGCCAGCAGTCAGCCACTCCCCCAATCCTCCCTTGTCACCTTTTTTTTTTTTTTTTTTCAACTTTTCTTTATCACGCTGTTGCTCACGCTGGCACTTCTCTTCCTCTGTCGCCTGACACTTTTCTGCATCCCAGTTTGCTGCCTCTGTGTCACTCCATCACCTCCTCGTGCCCCCTAAACAGCCTCTGAGCCCCCTTAAGTCACTGTCAGAAGCATTAGCCAATTTGGATATTTGGATGTCAAGAAGCTGCGTGTGTGTGCGTGTGTGTGTGTGGGGTGCAACCGTTTGCGGGAATATGCTCTCAATAAATAAATTCTGTGGTTACGAGGGTTGCAGGAGCGCTACCAGAGATGGATGCCTACCCAAGTGTTTACCCACCGCAGCTTCCAAGCTGTCTGCACAGATGCAGGAATTTAAAGGATGTGGAAAAAAAATATCCCACTATGTCAACATAGTTTCTCCAATATAATTTTGGTGATATTGATGTTGCATGATGGAAAAGGAGTATGATGAAGTGTGTGTGCGTGTGTGTGTGTGTGCGTGTAGATGGGCAAGAGTGTGCAGAACAAACTGCACTGGCAGGGCTTTTTTTTTTTTTTTTTTTTTTTTTTTTTTTTTTTTTTTTTTTTTTTGTCGTCAGCGTCCCATGGGCAGAAGACGCATGAGTCAGCGACCAGTAGGATTTATAGCCAATTGATTAAATTAGCATTTGTTCTGCTACGAGGGCAGCAACCTGTCAGTAAGCATAACCCGAAACAAACATACACACTGCATGCAAGCCAAGTGTGTGCGTGTTGAGCAGCCGTTGAAGCAGGGGTCTAAAGAGCAAAAAATGAAACCGCAGACAATTAGCAATTATGTCCGAAAAGTCAACATGATTAACGTCAGCATCGCCGGGATTCAAACACATGAGCAAATCCACACCTGCACACTGCGAAGCCGCCATTCTTATGCATATGAAAAGGGGGTCGTCTGCACCAGCCTTGCTGACAAGCCTTTTTATGACATTCATCAAAGCCATCTGCCATTTTCCGCTCAATTAATTTGTTATGGGAAGAGGGATCAATTAAGTGTGCACTGTAATGGCTTTATATCCTTGTTTCCTTTTTATAGCCCAATATTTTCTGTTCTCCACTCTGGCATGAAAAGGCGAAATCAATATCCCTGGCTATTTTCCTCTCCTGTGGACTAATTTGTTTTTGCCACTCTCTTCCTGGCATGATAAACAGACTGCAACGAGGGTGAATGAGTGAGTGGGATGGCTGAACATGATCCAACTAAAAGATCACATCTGGATTTCACAAGTTCCTCACTTAATGACTTCATAACGTCAGGAGGGATTGACCTCTGGCCTGTTATCATCCCCCGGTGGTGGTTTCGACAAGGGTTGCTGTGATAAGCACAATGGCCAGCAAAAAGACGGCGACAGGTGAGGCGGCGTCGGCTCACAGCAGCCATTAGCAGGAGTGTCACGGGCCTCGCTCACCTCGACCCCCGGCGACTCCCCCGTTAAGCCTGCTGATGGGCTTGATGATATGATGAAGTGGGTGTGTTTAAGTGCGTGCCCGTGCGTGACTTGGGAGCACGCTCGGGTGCTGTCATTACTCCCGCAGCGGGCCTGGTGACATTGCCATATTGATTTTGACATCATTCGCTTGGGATGTGCTTTAGCGGCTGGCTCTTAAACCAGAGCCACCAAAGTGTCACTTTGTTTGTGGAAGCAGACCCGAAGGGCCACTGAGGTCAAGGAAGTAATCCCCTGACAGGCTTTTTTTTTTCATCCAAATCCATCCAAAGGACCCACTAAAAAGAGAACATGGTTGGAATTAACGCCAATTTCAAGTCAAGAGACTCACTGTACGGGGCGGTTTTCCACCAGAATGGCATTTACGATGGTACAAGTCACACTGCTCTGTGTTGAATTAGTGCATATTTTTTGTGTTCATGGCAACAGAATAACAAATCTTGTTTTTTACTTGTGATAAACAGCACTGATCAAGAAGAATGGTTTTATTCTGCTGTAATGTTTATACAGCTCACGGTTATTGCCAAGTGTTAAATAAACGAGAGATTTGGCTTTTTTGTTATAAACGTTAGCTTAATAAGCATTATGATAGTTATGAGTTACCTGTTAAAAAGTAATGTAATCCAAGCACCATAATATTATTATACTACTTCATAGTAGTATTTAAAAAAAAAAAAAAAAAAAAAATATCCACATGACCCTCCGTGTATTGTAGCTCCTGAAAATGGAAAAAGTGTATGAAAGCAACCGTGGCAGTTAGCGGGTGCTAAAACTAACTGCGCACACACACACCTCTAATTGGGCTTATGAGACGATAATATGTAATGTCATACGCAAACTTTTTTAAATTGCCAATGTCCAATTTAGCAGCCTATAGTGTTACCATAATGATTTAAAATACCATAGTCAAGTTTCGCTGAAGAGCCTCTAGCTGTGTGGCGGGCTAGCTTGCTAGCTAGCTAGCACGCGGCTCTTCCTGTAGAGCAGTCTAGACGGCTTTGACAGCTCACAATTTTCTCTGTAGATGTTATTTAAAAAGAATAAGTCCTCCGTTCAATAGGGTCCAAGTAGTCCCACCACGTACGGTTGGCCCCATGTCGATTTTATAATGGCTGCTTTTGTGAAACCCAACATGGCCTGTTTCCAACATCACTTTCATTTCTCCTGTTGGCCTTTTCTTTTCAACATAACTTGCGAGCTAACATGAAGATGGCTCAAGTGTCAGAGATGATCAACCGGCTTGCTCATGATATCTTGGCTATGACCGTGCTTCGCTTGCTAGCTTGAGAGCGGCCAAGGGTCCAAGTCAACAACTGGTTTCTCATTGTTTTGAAGCTGCTGGAAAATAATGCCCCTTTTTACAAAGCAACTGTTTTTTTTCCCTGTAAATGTTCCGGAATACAATTTTTTTTCCTTACACAATTATGTAATGCAGTTACATTTTATATATATATATATATATATATATATATATATATATATAATTTTACTCCCCCCTAGCCTGATCGCAAAACAAAATAAACTTCACCACCTTCCTGCAGCCTTTTGTGACTCATTTGTTGTTTTCATTTTGCCACATCAATTTACAGCCGTTACCGTGTTGACGCGCCGGAGTTGAACTGAATTCATTTCCAGCTGCTCAGACCTTTTGAGCTGGAACCTTCTGCTATGTTATCTAATTCCAACAAGAGCCTTTCTGCTACTGTGGGGTAATCCGCCGAACATGCTGTCATCGCTTTTTAACAGTCCACAGCGGTGCATGACACTCCCCGCCCTGTGCAGCGCACTGTGAAAACAGACCTCACTAAAGCTCCCCCCTGAGTGACAGAAGACAATTCTGATGTAAACTGATGACATTCACATTAAACCATGTGTAAGAGTTGCGAGAGAGAGCGAGAGCGGACTGCTCCCAGCTCAGTGCATGCGTCTTGCTGCCCGTGCTGCAATTCATCACTTGATGGATGATGACCCTTTTAATTTGGCCAAACGGGGGCTGTGCTGATCGCTAATGTCACAGTCATTTCATTTGTATTGGAAGTGACTCCATTCAGCCGGAACTTGAAGTGAAGAAATCAATGCACATCCTTAAGTTTTTCTATTGATGGCTCAATGCAAGTATGTATGAATACAGAAAGGTGGCGGAATAGTGAATCAGTGGCCATGATGGCTCCTAACGGCACGGGGGTAGGATGCAAGCACATTTAGTGTGGCTGAGACCTGGAATGCTTAGTAAAAAAAAAAAAAAATCACACTTGTACGGTCTATTAAATAACCATACGTCATTGCAGCATTGATTTACATTACGCTGGCCTCATTGCATTTGCATCCCGAGCCGAAGGGTCACTGGCTGTTGCCAGTTTGAACAACCTCCTGTAAATGAATTGCCTTCTCCATTAAAACACGCCATTAAAAAGGGGGAGCGTGTGACGACTACGTCAGATTAAAAGATATGGAACATGGTTAATTTCACGCATTTTAACGCGATTAAGATCCTTGAGAGACACTGCGGCAGGTCCTGCTACAATTGGAAAACAACTCGCAATCATCATAATCAAGGCGGCGTGAGAGGAGTCGGATTTGGCCGCCGTTCAGGAGAGACACATTAAAAGTCCATCGATCTTTCTGTAATTGTTTCATCAATTCTTTTAAAAATTAAACATTGACCTCCAACCCTCCCCCTGTTTCTAATCTCGCAGCATGTAATGACTTGAATATCAAACGAACGTTCATGAATGTGAGGAAAAAGACAGAAAGCTCGAAACAGGACTTTGGATAAACTAGTTGCTCCGATCTCGCCTTTTATTTATTATTTTTTTTTTACTTTTTAAGGACAAAAACCTATTGAGATATTTGGAGCACTTTACTACATCAGCGTGTTGCTTTCTTGCAAGAAACACACACACACGCGGAGTATGTGGCCGGGATTTGTTGCTCATTGGAAAGAAGGGAAAAAAAAAATCACTTCAGTTCCCGCCACTTTAATGCAGCAAATTGAAAATACTATTTTCTAGGGCTCCTGTCAGTCATGTGCCCCCTAGAATAGTGTTCTCTCCCTTACCACACCATTCTGATTATTTCTCTTCAAATCCCTAAAACCTGCTGACTGTTAAAAAAAAAAAAAAAGAAACGCATCAATGTGAAAGCTTGCTTCTTGATCTTTCTCTTCCTGTTTGGTCAGGATGGAAGGTCATCACTCAGACTGATATCCTCCCCTGTCGCCTCACCTCTGGCTTACCCGTCGCCCCTTCCTGGAAAGTGGAAACCCCCTTACTCTGGCACCAGGCCTGTAATCCAATTAAAAGCACATTAAGGGCAAATGAATAGCGGCAGATTTAATTAGCTGCTGACGAAGCCCGGCTCTCTGTCAGCCGGGCGGATGGTCGGTGGGCGGGATGCTCGCAGGGCCGCGTCGCCTCTGACCCGTCCGTGTCAACGGGGTGGCGGACGACTGAGAATGCACTTTGCGAATTAAGTCTGACATCAGTCCAGCCGACGGAAACAAAAGAGGGTCGTCCGTGAGTTTGCAAAATCCGTTTTGCTTTCAAAATTTATACTTGCGGTTGGAAAGAGTTTCGTGAACGAGTTGTTTCCCGTGATGGACAGCATGACGAATTGTATTGTTCCACAGAATAAGAATTCTTTTCGCCACGCCGGATGTGACTATGACTATCTCTTCTGCAGTCTGCTGGCTGTCTAAACTTCTTGGGTATCATTTTTGGAGTGCTTAATTTCAACCAGTTCGTTTGCAATTCAACGTTCCACAATATCCCAATAGCATGAACGATAAAACAAAACGCACACCTCTGAATGTTGCAGACTTGATCATTTAGTGTGTATTACAAATGAATGCAGGCTCAAAGTCAGAAAAAAAAAGAAAAATTATAATAAAAAAAAAAAGAAAAATATTTTTACTTTTTTCTATTGCCTTTTTTTAAATCTTCAAGGAAGTACATACATAAATGAATAAATAAATGAAATTAAATAAATAGATAAATCATTAAATCAATCAAAAAATCGATCAATCAATAAATAATTAAATGACAAAGACTTGTCGCCTCTTCATGTGCCTTGGCCTTAGTTATACTTATTCGCAGTTATTGACCACCTTATTAAATTAAACACTCTCAAATTCTATGATTTAGTCAAATTGAAAACAGTACAAATAATGTGTAACGCATCCAATAACCAACTTTACCACACTATTCAGGACATTCTCGAAAAAAATTAAAATAATAAAAGTAAAGAGTACCACAGGACCTGTTGGAAATCAAAGAATGTTGCAGTTATTACCTAAGGAGCACAAGTGACGATAAAAAAAAATCATAGATGAGAACTAACATGAAGCAAATGTATGTCTCTGTTCGTGGCGTTTATTTCTGGAATAATTCTGACAATGAATTGAAAAGGGGCGAATCACTTGCGGTGTTTAAAAACATGGTGTTACAAAGTTATATAAATCAAGCATAAACATGAATAATAAATACATCTGTTTAATTAACATGTTAATCTGGTATTGCAAGTATTTGTTCTATTTTGGGATCCTTCTTTGCTTATTAATTAACCTACCAGTGTAACAATTTGATCTAAGATAAATATTGTACTTATCTTTCTACTCCCTTTGAACATGTGAACCGGGTTGATCTACGACATCTACCGATGAGTTTCTTTTCTTTCATTTAATTCTGCTTTTATCTTTGAATGTGTTTTCAAAAAAATCAAATCATCCTTATCAGCCTCACAGAAAAATGTTGCAGACAAATCTGTACTCTGCCATTTCTATGTGGCGTTTATATTCGTTACACTGCGCTTGCTCTGCTCCTGCTTCAGACCACATTCGAAAACATCCGTTCGTTTCACTGAAGTCTCGTTATTGTGTCGGTCCTGTGATTAACTTGAGATCTGACCAAAATGGATCCTGTCTCCAAATCTCACCCCACGGTAACAGCGGTAGGCTCCCTGTGACCCTGAAAAAAAAAGCCCCGTAGAAAATAGCTAAATAGTTTCAATGCCCTCAAATGTTAGAGTCCATCCTTGCTGAGAAAGTGAAAATATTTGGACGCAAGCGGAACATGTCTTATTGTATTTGTGCTTTTTGTCTTCTGTCCCTTTTCCGATGCTGCATGCATCCTTTCCCGCTTTCAAGTGCCGTGTCAGCAATGCAGTGTAACCCACTGTGACATTTGCATCATGCCGGTGTTTCTGTGCACGTGTGTGTGCGTGTGTGTGTGTGTGTGTTCAGTTCCTGAAGAAGAGCAGCCCCCAGCAGGTCTCAGGTGAGGTGCGTGGATTCCACATTCTCATGCACGTGTTTATGTGTTGGCAACTTCTGTGTTCATACGTCCACTTATTGTATTTGCGCATGTATGTGTGTGTAGGTGTGCGTGCGTGTGTAGGTGTGTGTGTGTGTAATGAGATCCAGGTCCCTGCCTCTCCATTTCTCTGCAGCTCATAAAAATATAGAGTGCCCTCCAGATCCCTTTATAGAGAGAGTTGAGACCGCGGCGAAATCTAGGACAGGCTCCATTGATTTGGAGGCTGCTGTATTACTCGCCATCACCGCCAAGGCAATATGAGAAGCCTTTTTTTGTAAATCACACAAGCCCAGAGGGACAAAAAAGGAGGCGCAAAGAGAGAGAGAGGAGAAGGGAGGGATAGTTGGGAAAACGATCCCTGTGTTGTTTCCTCTTCTGCCATCATTGTGTCATGCGCTCGACTTTGTCACACCGAAAAATAACAGAACATTTGTGTGGCGCGTCACGGTAATTTGAGCAGTCCGCCGCTCTTGGCATCGCAATTCAATATTGCCATTTCTGCTTTGTCATTAGAAGTATGACTGTGTGCATGGAGACCTTACTGCAAATTCTGCACCAGTCTGGACTTCATCCAGCACCCTTGATTGAAAAGTAGACAAGTTTTTTTTTTCTTTTTTGAGCATCTCTGGATCCCAGATCTCAGAAAACTGGTGGAGTGTTCCGGACCCAGGCCAGGTACCGACCTTGTCTGTCTGCCTTAATAAGATAAGCTCCTGTCATTGTATCGCCTCACTAGCCCCGCCCCCCCAATAAAATATTCATGGAGCACAGCCGCCTCTTAAGTAAACTGGCCAATTTGTTGCGGAAAACGTGCATTAAGATTGGCTGGGACGATATGCCACGGCCCCCCTGGGGCCAAGCCAGACTCGGGCTGCCATTATGGCTCTCGAGTCCCTATTGTTGGCAGCCGTCGGAGCAGAGCCGAGCTGAGCAGAGAGGGACGGGGGAGCAGCATGTGGGCTGTCTGTCGGTAATGGGTGTGTACCAAGGGTGGGCAAGGCAGAAAAGCAGGAAGCAGTGGAAGATAAAGCAGCTCACAAGAGGCTGCCTTTCAAGCACTCGCATGTTGATGGTGAGTTAAGGTGGGGGGGGGGGTCAATAAAGGCGGGGTCATGTTTGAATGACAATGGACACAAAATGGTGAGGGGCTGGGAAGCATTAAGGCTGCACACATGACTACATCATATAACGACAACGACAAACAAAAGAGAGCATGCGCACGTAGCGTCTCAAAAGAATAGATTTCAAGGATGACTTCTTATCTCCCCGAGGATTGTGGCTGACAAATCACTAAGGCACATTTTCTTTGTTGTCACACAAGTTGTGTGGCAGTGAAAGACAAAACTTTTCATTCCCTGCAGGGCCTCCGATGGAAATGAGCTGAAAAAACTGGCTGCAGAAAAAACATGGAAAATCGAAGTGGTTGAAGCTCGTAAAACCATCCATCCAGCATCTTCCAAGGTCGGGTCGCGGGGGCAGCATCTTAAGCAGCGAAGGCCAGACTTCCCTCTCCCCAGCCACTTCATCCAACTCCTCCGAGTGATCCCCAAGCATTCCCAGGTCAACCTGGGGACGCAATCTCTTGCACGTGTTCTGGGTCATCCCTGAAGTCACCTCTCAGTGAAACCTCCGATCGGGTTCTGATTGGGGGCCATTCTACCGATCCACATCCTTCGAGGTCTCGCTGCCGTTGCCCACTTGAGCACTGAAGTCCCCCAACCGCAGATTTGTCAGTACCCCCCCCCCCCCCCCCCCCCACACAAGAACTGGGAACTCTGAACTGCTGTGGGTGCAGAGGCACCAACAACTGTCAGAACCTGTCCCACCACCTGAAGGCAGTGGGAGGCTACCGTCTCATCCACTGGTTTGAACCCAACGTACAGGCACGGACGGAGCCAGGGGACAAATAGTATTCCCACAGATACTCCGTGGCACTCATTGTGGTCAACTCCAGAGTGGAATAGAGTCCTACTCCTCCCACGAGGATAGGTACCAGAACCCAAGCCATCTGTCGAGGTGGGCCTGACTTAATTAGTCAGAACTCCTCACCCTCGGACACCAACTCGGCTCCTTCCCTGCCAGAGATGTGACATTCAACATCGCTCGAACCAGTTTATGGAGCCAAGAAGTAGACAAGTTCTCCACCTTTGGCCGCCATCCAGCTGTGGCCCCTCCCACCGATATTAAGCCCATGGGTGGTGGTTGCCTCTTAAGTCTTGTCTGGTCCCTCACCTCGGACCTGTTTGTCATGGTTGACCCGCCAGGGGCAAAAAAGCCTCAGACAATTTAGCTCAGAGGATTATTTGGACGCACAGACCCCTCCACTCGGATAAGGTGACCGCTCATGAAGGGGGTCCTCATAAAACCACAACTCGTAAAACTGTTGTGTGAATTGTTGAGGGTTCCTTTAGCAGGCGGCGGATGGTGGGGGGAGAGGGGCGGGGGCCATAATCCTCAAAAGCCCTGCGAACAGTGCAATGCCGCTTCCGCAAAAGACTGGCGGACGTTTAGAGAGTGATCGAGATGCTAGGTAAGACCCGACAGCCTGCTCATCATCTGGTGCCAGAGAACTTATTATTATATTATTATATTATTTTCACTTGTCATTTAGAGAAATGCTATCGACAGAAAAAAGGTAATGCTGAGATTCACATCACTTAAAAAAACTACAAAATCATTCAGTGTGCAGTTGATATCATAAAAAAAAGTCTCATTGGTACCTTGCAAAATAATGACAAGTAACACATTATAACAGTGTTTCACAATTATTTTCTGTTATGCCCCCCCCTTGCAAGAAGTAAAGAATTTGCACCCCCACACCACCACCCACTCTCCATCGCAACTATAAATAATCGCATTTTCATTCCAAAACAAACCTACACCGTAGAGTTAATACTTGCTGCACACAATGTGCAAGGAGAGCGCCACTGCCAACTACTGGTGTGGAGATGCAATTACACTTCACTGTAGTACAGCGGAAAAAAAGCAATTAATTCACTTAACTTCTCCCCTCATATGTTGACTGCAATTAGAGGAGCCTTGCAATTGGCCCGACTTTATCATGTCATTATGATGTCATCTGTTTCCATACACCACCACAAGGACACATTCCCGTGAATTAGCACGCAACTTTCTGCGTCACACCTGCTTTTTACTAATTCAATTGATGGTGTTTGAGCCCAAGTATATTTGCACTTCAATGTGCGTGCAGCTGAATAAGATTGTTTGCAGCCTGTGGGTGTGTGTGGGCCGGGCTTGTGACCGACCAAGAGGTCGTTCCCTTTGACAGTGGACAGGTTTTTAGCGAGAGCGGAAATCCAATTAGGCACACCGCAGCAGTTGCGATGGCATTTAACAAATGACTGGCCTTGGCCTCTCTTTGGTGACTGGTCACAATGAACGGTGTGTGTGTGTGTCGAGACACACAAACGATAACACACTGTGCTCCTTCTAAGTTATTGTCTTGTACTGTCCCATGTCTCCTATACATCTTGAAAGAATTACACTTCCATTTGCACCCGTGATGAAGACATTAGTCAACATACACCGGAACAACCAATCATTGTTTCTTTTATCCGCCATCATGTGTTTATGCATTCACACACACGCACACACACCCCCACCTGAAATGTGTGCATTATTGCAAGCCAGGGAGAAAAAAAAATCAATGAAAAGCAATATTCCTATTGGATTTAGTTTATGTTATTGACCTTTTCTCTGGTTTCTAGCTGGTGACGCAGCGGTGAGTAGATCACCCTCTGACCTCTCCTGAAGGTCACAGGATTAGGAACACTTTTTTTTTGGCTATATATCAATTTTGCCATATTTTTTCACAACTGCTCCTTTCATATTATTAGGAACTCTACATGTGTCTGCGGAAAAACCTACAAAACCCTCACTTGTCGCCGTTCAGATTTTCTCGTTCCTTTCTCCTGAAGAGCAGAGCATTTCGGTGATGATCTGTAACACGGAAACTCCGAGCCTGCTCTAATAGCAGAGTGTGTCTACGGGACGCATTTCTGCACCCAATGTCACAAAAGTGACTCAGTGTTCGCACAGCGAGCGTGTCTGGGGAGATAATGAGTTCCCAGAGGCGAGAGAAGCATTGACTCAATGTGGCTGCACAAGTGTGGCTTTTCCTCGAATAGTAGCGCCAGTTAAGTCTTTCAACCTCCAACTTCAAATTCTCACTCCAGCCGAGCCCCCGCAGGATTGGGCTGTAATGAGAAATGCGTCTGCTCCACGTCCGGCCGCTTGTCTCTTCCTCATTCTCGCCTCTCCGCAGTTGACAGCGCAGACAGCAGATCACTCCCAAGAGAATAATCTCTAAAACATGATCCATCATGTTGACGGAGGCGCGCAGGAGTCTTGAAAAGAAGACAATATCATGTACAACACTGATAGACCCCTTAAGCACTTTTTTTCCCCCTCTTGACGCTCACAGATCAGGTGCGGAGGGCGGGTGCGGCACGGCTGCGCCGCTTTGGGTGTGGTCACCCGAACGATTGTAAGTTCAGCAGGATACGGAAGGTTTGCGTTCAAGGCCAGCCTTCCAATCGATATTTATCGGACACCCGCTGGAACAAAAGCCTTTCGGCTAACGACGGCGTAAACGCTGCGGCGCAAGTCAAAAGGCAATTGTTGGCAGTAAGTCACAATTGCTGTATATGTCCTTGTAAACATAAAAGCACACGAAACTACGGCATGCGCAGGCGAGCTATACGAGCCAGGACGGACGGAACGGCCGCGCTGGGATATCGCGAGTGCAGATTAAAAAAAAGGAGGATGATATTGCTGTTATAACTTTAATTTTTATAGTTTCCCTCCCTGTATCCCACTTAATAGAGTGCCATAAATTTCATGTCAGAGCACCTAGCTTGCTCTGATCGGCGCCATCGTATGCAGAAAGAGCCATAAAGGGACAATTTGGGCACACCTGAACAAGCTGGCGCCCCACCATCTTGTTTCCAAATGTTTTCTGTGATTAAGAAATTCCCAGCAGTCCAATTTAGTACCAAGAGTCGTCTTGTAGGATGCTGGCTGCGGCAAGGACGTTTAGGTACATTTGAGTGTTTTATTACACCTTAATAACCAGTCTGCATGCAGTTGTATCCGCACCAATGTCAGGAAGCGGGGCGGGAGAAAGTGTTGAAGTGTGTGACAACTTTGTAAGCAATGATGAGAGACGGCTGCTTTTGAGTGCACCAAGGCCGCCGTGCTTGAATTTATGATAGGAGTCATTTTATCCGAGTTTGCCGTTTCTAGTAAGTTCCTTATGTGCCGAGCGACGCGACATATTGGAGGACGAATTTATTACCAAAAGTGACTCAAGGAAAATCTGCCATTTAAAAGGACGTACAGTACTATGAAAAATGTACTTTTTATTGTTTTTATACCGATTAGTTGGGTCTCTGGAGCGGCTACGCTCCCACCAAGTGTGAAATTAACCAAGTAATAGTTAAATAAGGCATTGGTGGCTTCAGGCAAGGAAAGCAAAAGTTGCATTATGCTAAATGTTTTCATTGTAGTGGAGGTTGCTGTTTTTTTTAAATTTATTTTATTTTTTTTGCACACTTTGGGTTTGAAGCAAGCAGACAAACCCGGCTAATAAGTTGCCAATGTAGCCAAAAGCAGATATTTGGCTTTTGTTTTGTCAGGTCATATGCAAGCCTCCTTTAGCCTGATCATCACTTTGACTGAGTGACATATAAATTGAGCAGTCAGAGTCCACAATATTCAGACAGAGCAATAGCTCCTCCAGCCGATGCCAATTCCAGTTCCTGAACGGCATGCACCTCTAACACCTCTTCAGATCGACTCAAGACCTCAAGCGCAATGTCATGAGCTGGGTTTTTATTTATTTTGTTTTGCTTCATGTTGTGTCAGTTTTCTTGTGTTCAATGTTCAAGTGTAAAATAGCCACAAAAAAACTAAAGTTGGCCAAAATGCTGTTCATTCATATTTCATTCTGGTTGTGAATTAGTTTATCAGTGCATCCCACTTATTTTCTGTTACGCCCCCCTAGCAAGAAGCGAGGATATGCTGCAGAGCACTGTGCATCTGGGAACGGACAACGGTGGCGTGCGCATCTGCCGACGGGTGACAAGTGTAGTAAAAAGTGAGTTGTTGTTTCTCGCTGTTTTGCCAGCAGGTGATGATGATGTAACTGTTCCTGCTCACACTGAGCCGCAAAGACGCAGAGAAAAACGTCATTGGCAAAGGTTCCTCGATCTTGCGCCGGCGCCAACAGCTTGACCTCTCGGTTACATCCCAAAGTGAATTCTTAAAATTCTACTTCACCGTATTTTTGAGTTGATAATATGAGCTAAGGGAGTGATGTGTGACTGCTGGAAAAGGCAGTTCACATACCGTATTTTTTTATTTTATTTTATTTTTTTTTTAATTATTTTTTTTTAGAAGGCTGTTGTTAGTAAATCTTCAGATTTCAACACATCTTCATAACTTGAAGAAGGATACCCTAAGGGCACTCTTTTTTTTTTTTTTGCTGGTATACTGTAGCCTGGTGACGCAGATTGAGTTGTCTGGATTTTATTTTTATTTGGAAAGAACCAAAAACTGCAGCGGACTGGAGAAAGTGAACTGCACACTCGTCTTGCACTAGATGCATCCTTCAAATACTCTCCTCTGGCCCAACATCCAAAAATCAAGAAATTATGATCATTTATGATAAGTTAATTGCATTATATATAAAAGGAGGGAAAAGTGTTCATCCAATAGTGCTGACGCGTGTGTCTGTATTATTTCTCCAGCCATGTTTTCATAAACGATGATATTATGAGGTTTATTAATTTAAGTCGGACTTCATCGAAGGCCTACGTGTGAACTGCACGGCCCGCCACTGTCTTTTTTTTTTTCCCAGTAGACAGTTCAGCTTCAAGCTCAAGACGAAGAGCCAGCTTTCATGATCATCGAACTTTACTCGCTTAGACTCCAAACACGTGACGCTAAGTTGACAATTTGCATGATTGTGCACTTGTTGATCAGCGTAATATTTTTCTGCTTTGACAACTTTTGAGCACTCAGAATCACATCCCTTCTTCCCTTCAATGTAAGCATCTGCTGGATGAAAGGTGACGCACCCCCCCTACCAGCCTACACCTCCTTTTTCACTTGCCAAGCATCAAAAATACAGATGCAGTCTCTGGAAACACACAAAAGGGAGTTAAGAATGGCAAAGATGTTCCCTCATCTATATGCACGACGCACTTTGCATATATGCCACATTGAGGGCAGGATTCTACCGATGAGGACGTATTGCGAGATAGGGCGCATGTATGCCCAATGGTGAAGTATTATATGCTGAAAAAAAACAGCTCTTCTATGTGCAGATCATGAAGGAGCAATTGAACTGGTTTTGCTAATTAGAGGAGGAGGCGGGACTTTTTTTTGTTGTTTTCATGCAGAGCATCAAACAGTAAAGAATAATAATCCTTCATGTCGTGCAGTTTGAATAATGCAACATATTTGAGTAAAACGCCATGGCAACCATGAGGTTATATCAATGGGAAGACGGAGACAAACTCACAACGTCATCGATTCATTTCTGTCGTCTTTCGAATATTTCAGACTAGCAGTCCGTCACACTGGCCGACTTGTTGTTTGCCCAACAACTACTAAACCATAAAATCGATACTTTTGACTCAAAGAGGCACTTGACCATAACAGTGGAGTGCGCATTTGATGAATGTGCCAGTCAAGGGGGGGTCGTGAATCACCAACGTGAGACTATGTAGGTTGTGCTCAGTTGAGCGAGCACAGAAAAACGTCGTCGTCTGTTTTGCGTTCACTTCAAATGACGAACAAAATCCTGGCGGTCAGATTGCTTTCACTTCCACCTGGGCTGATCCGGTACGTTACGGCTTCTCTCTGTGGTTCCGTCATATGATGATGACGAGATGACGAACAAAAAGCGCTTTGTTTGCCCCCCTTCATCCCACTTGGATGAAGCGAGTGCCGTAAAGTCTGACGTTGTTGATTCTCCCTGCCGTCAAAATGAAAGACTCATTGACTGCCTGACACAAAAGGAATTTTTGAGGTTTGTGGCAAATGTTGAAAGGTGCCGCTCGCTCCGAATTTGCCACTTGGCAGTGACGGAGCGGCTGTCTGATCGCGTGACGTGCTCGTCTGCACATGCACATTGTGAAGCGCGCAAGTGCACAAACATCTACCTCCCGAGGCTCGTTAGCGCATGTTTGCCTGTGTCTCTTTTCAACTCACTCCCACGGCTTCTTTGGTTCTGCCTGTCTTGACAGGAAGTATTGGCAAACAGGTGGAGGAGTCAAGCGTTGCTTCTCGACTGGAGCGCAACTGAATTCCAAGTCCAGGATATAGTTCAGCATCAGCCTAATCTTTGTCTACTTTTTGCCAAATCTATCGATGTCACTGAAATAGCGTATCTATACATCCACCCTGACGCTAACCCTAAACCTGACCGACTAACCTAAACCCCAAACATAACCCTAACCCGCCACATGCCGAGCTGGTGAGTGTGGAGTTTGTTGGGCCGAATATGCTTTCCTGTACTTGCCTCCCTTCCGTCTGCCTTCGTACTCAACTTGAGGCTGTAGCTGTAGCTGTGTATTAGATTGTGTTGGAATTCCCTGCTAATTTATATTACTGTTATTTATATATATATAAACTATATAAAAAACTATATAAAAAAAGGTTTTTTTCATTTTTATTTTTTGTTTTATATATTTATATACATATATATATATATATATATATAATATATCGAGAAGCCTCGATGTATTTCCATTCGTAGAGGCGACACTTCAGAACCAAGCCGCCAATTTGCACTTGTCAATTAGCGGTCCTCACAATTCTCCTGTCATCAATTTACTGTGTCTCATTCCTTGTTGTTGCCTTACATTTTGTTGTGACTGCTCTAACCTGCACTCCGCCGAGCTCAACGGCATATCCCCTCTCTCTGGTGGAAACGTGGCTTTATTTAACTTAACTAAATTAGCTGGAGAAACGTGTGATCCGGAGCAGAGAAAACGGAACAGGGGGTCCAATGCAAGAACAAAGGGGAAGACGAGGAGGTGAAATTGCACTCTTCACTGCTCTGCGCCTCGTGCCCTCTTCTCTGCACATAAGAGTGATGAGGTGTTGATTGCCTGTGGGCACAAGTGGTTTCTCCAAACACTCTAAAAGTGGCCCATCCTCTGATTAGACTTGAGTGTTATAACGGCAAATAGGCCTCAACACTCAACCATACATTATGGCACTGAGACAGACCTGCAGGCAAGATGCTTTCATTAAAGGCCCACACAGACCTAAAGGATGAAAAAAAAAATGGTGAGCCGCCAGCTGCTGGAAACCAAACACTTTGTTGGATTACTGCAGGCTCCTCGGATGTAGGCATCCCCCAACAATGTATTAAAAAAATAAAACACACTCCGTGGAGCGTTTTCCCACTCATGTGATGTGTTCGCGGCTGAAAGATTTTGCGAGACGAGAGGGTACGATGATGAGAGTGCATGTTGACATCCAAACGAGAGGAAGATGGATATTTGCACCCGCACCGTAAGTAAATGGTACGATTATATGGCGATATGCGCACACACACACACACACACAGCCCGGACAGATGAAAGCAAGCACACACTCACATAAGCTATCTCTACGTAATGGTGCTCAAACATCCCTCCATCCATTGTCTAACATGCTCATCCTCACGAAGGTCACGAAAGTGCTGGAGCCTATCCCAGCTGTCTTCGGGCAGTGGGCGGTGTACACCCTGAACTGGTTGTCAGCCAATCGCACGCACACAAAGACAAACAACCATCTGCGGTCATGAACATAGCTCGGGTTAATTTACAGTGTACAACAAGCCAACCATGCATGTTTTTGGAATGTTGGAGGAAACTGGAATACCCGAAGAAAAGCCACGTCTGGACATATTATTTTTTTCTCTTTGTCAATGCAATTTTGGCGGCGGAAACTGGAATACCCGAAGAAAAGCCACGTCTGGACATATTATTTTTTTTCTCTTTGTCAATGCAATTTTGGCGGCACGGTGGGCGACTGGTTAGCAGGATGGCCTCACAGTGCAGAGGTCATGGTTCGATTCCGGCTCCGGCCTTCCAGGGTGGAGTTTGCATGTTCTCCCCGTGCATGCGCGGCTTTTCTCCGGGTACCCCGGTTTCGTCCCACATTCCAAAAACATGCATGGCAGGTTGATTGGACACTCTAAATTGTCCCTAGCTGTGAGTGTGAGAACGGAAGGTCGTTTTTCTTTGTGCGTCCTACGATTGGCTGGGAACCGGTTCAGGGTGTCCCCTGCCTACTGCCCGAAAATAGCTGGGATAGGCTCCAGCATCCTCCGCGACCCTCGTGAGGAGACGCGGTACTGACAATGGATGGATGTCAATGCAATTCCTTGAATGTGTCTTAATGCGGGGGGTTGAGGGGGTTGAGGGGGTCAGAACCCAACAAAATTGGCACACCATAACAAAAGTGGAAGGCCGTCTGAATGTTTTCTTAAATGCACTGCATGATCCAGAAACAACCACGCAATACATTGCCCTCACTCAAGCAGGGGCACCGACAGAACGGTCTATAAGTATCAAGCTGCTGAGGAAATTAGCCGCTCCACCGACTGGAGAATGGAGAAATCATTGTGGAGTCTGGTATGCCCCTGTGCACCTTTGTAATTGTGTTTCTAATAAATGTGGCTGCCATGTAGGAGACTTAACACCTTTCTGACTTCCAGTCCTCCGACCACCACTCTCGTGGAACCTCCTCTCAACCATTTAGAGCACATTACCGTGAGCTAGCATGCCGTGCGCCGGGGCCGCCGCCAACTTCATTACGGCGTGATTATGCAAAATCAGCAGAGAGGGACCGGAGAATCAAAGCTGCCGCTGGAGATGAGTGAGTTGTACACTAAGTGTCCTCCGCCTCTCCAGATTGGCCAAGGAAAGATGAGAGAACCCAGAGATCACATTCTCCTCTTGAGCATCAAAATGACTTGAAGCCATGAGACATATGTTGAAGTCTATCCAGCGAAAATGCGGGAAGGCAAGATGAGGATGTGATAGCCAGACAGAACTTTGAGGGAAGTGAGATGAAAAATCCATTTATATTCTACAAGTGCGAGTAAAAATCAATGGAGAGATTTTAACCTCGCTTCCTTCCTGTTATTTTTTTAGTTTTATTTTTTTCATGTCGGGACTGTACCCAGGCGCAGTGTAACATTCTGAACGCTGATGGCAAAGGTGCCATTTATACGTAAATCTGAACGTGAGTGAAGACAAGCAACATACGTTAGTTTTGTACCAGATAACGCACCTGCACAAGGACGAGCAGAAGGCGGGAGGCCCGTGGCGCTAAAATGGAAGAGGACAGTAAGAAAGTGGTCACACTTCACTTACTGTCGCCCTATCTCAGCCGCACGGACGCCGGACATGAGCGGCCCCACCTTATCAGCGCTCTCCTTGCTGTCGCCGCCTTTGTCTCCTGGCACCGTGCGGAACGCCTCGGTAGAAACGCCACGTCACATCTCGCTTGAGTCAGTGAGCGGCACTATCAGGCTCGGCCATGGCGCATGCTGGCCTTTGAGCCGCTCAAGGTGCAACTTTAGAAATGAAGATTTGGTGGGTTCCCTCAGGTGCACAGACGTGGTGTCATCGACAATGCGCAGCCTTGCTAGCACACGTGCACTTCCCACTGGAAAGGAACATGGTAACTAAATTAACCCTTTTCAAAAATGGAATGAAGAAGAATAATTAAGAAAAGATGTGCCGTAGACCTTTTATTCCCCAACTTTTTTTTTCTGCCGCGGACTGGTTCACGCCATAACTTTTACGGATCACCAACAGCGATCTTTGTTCGTGCTAGCGTTCGTCATTTCGCTAGCTTGTGCGTTTAGCATTAGCGTAATGCGACTGATTACCATCTTGACATACGTCACCTGCCATTTTTTTTTTCATTTGTGCGGCTTGGTCCAAAGTGGCCTCCGGACCGATACTGGGCCGCGGCCCAGAAATTGGGGACCTCTGCCATCATCTGCCATGCCAAGTTTTTATGTCCGGTTGTCTCAAAACAATGCTGTTTGCTGTCAAATGTTTTGCAAACTGAAGCTCAATTCCAAACCGTGGCAGGCGTGTATTCGCTGGTTGCCTTCTCTCCATTTTGACCAATTAGCACTTTTTTTCTGTTGCGACTGCGCCCATTCAAAAGTCATAACGGCGCCGCACATCCGTCCGTCATCCTTAACGAACCAGGAAGTAGCCAGCTCAATTTTACACGCGACGCGAGAAGAATTCTGCATAAAGATTCAGCATGTCTTGTTACCTCAATTTAAAGTTCAACTCCCCAAAAAATCGAAAACGAACTGGACACATTTCCCCCATCGTATCTTTCACCAATGCTTAGTTGGCCTGGCATGAATAATTTGAAGTTGTCAGTAGGCCTTGTCGGGATGCGAGGGGCTTGCGGTGGGGGTGGGGTGCTTGCTGAATCAATAGCCATAAGGATTCTGGCTCCTGTTTGCTTTCAAGATCTACAGCCAAAGGAGCCGGTCATCAAAAGTTAATGAGCTATTTAGAACACGCTGCTTCCTTTGCTCTCTGCTGAGACAACAGCATAGAAGAGAATAGCTCCTGTGCTTGTATTATGTGTTTTATGGCTCATGCAGATCAGTACAGCGAGATGGACGACTGAGTCGAGAGCACAACGTAGCGAAAGGGGGGAATCACACGTGTACAGTTGTATGGCGGAGTCCCATGAAAGTGCGACACATGAATACATAATCTCCCTTTTCTGGCCTCCAAACCTTTCAGCGATAACACCAACAATTGCATCAAATGATCTTAAACGTGCGAGCTTTTCTTGAAAGGTCCGTCTTGAAAATGGCCTTGCAAGTATATCTGCAATCAAATCCACATTTTTCCCCCCTTCGGCTATTGTGTTTTAAAAAAAGCAAGAATGTATTTTAGATTTTCTAATGTCCGCCGGGTAAGACTCTCTGGTGTGGATTTGTTGATTCCGCATAGCGCTGCCTTCTCACAAGTGAGTATCCAATCACAGGACATGTTCATCACCTTCAACGTGAGGCCGGCTAGAGGCCTTACTGTCACCAACTCGTGATCGGATTGGCAACTAACAACTCTAAGATCCCGTATACTCACACAGCACAGTCAACTGCACTAATGATTCGGGAGGCTTCAGACAAATAGTACGTGGCAGTGGTACAATGAAATCTGCCTGGCAACACACACTATCTGAATTCTGATTGGATAAAAACTGTCACCTAAAATACAACACTGGGATATAATATGTGAATAGATAAGAATACCAAAATTTCCAGACTAGAAGGCGCACCTGTGTATAAGCCGCAGCAACACTTTAAAAAATAAAATAAAATGAAAAAAAAGATAAAAATATAAAAAAGATACAAGCCGCACCAGACTATAAGCCGCAGTGCTCTATGTTTAAAAAAAAATTGTTGTTTACTGCATGTACAGAACGGTTTAGTACGGAGAATGCACATAAACAGATTGTTAAAACAACAACTTTGCACGGCAACAGACCCAAGAGAAAAAAAAAAATCTAGATTTATTTACTGTATTTTCTGAACTATATAGCGCCCCTAGTGGTGAAAGAAAAATCCATGGAAAACCCACACCGTTGTATTAACCTCAGGGTTCAAAATCTAGGAAAAAAGTATTGGCTTATAGTCAGGAAAATACGGTAATAAAAGAAAATTAATTATATATAAATATATATATATATATATATATATATATATATATATATATATATATGTGTATGTATGTGTGTATATTAAATTAACTTTTATCATGACTATGATCATGATTTATTGATTTTTGGTTATGTTAGGCCCGCAGAGAAGGCCTTGAAGGCTTTGCCCGCCCACCACTGTTAAAACTTTAAAGGGTTCCATTTTAACATGTCATGCTTGTCTGGCATTACCTTTTTAAACTAACCTTGAGTGCAAATTGAGTTTTGCCTTTCTCAAATATTCAAGCAGAAGGTGCCCTTTTGAAGCCGAGCAGTGCGAATGTCATTTTAATTACACCGTTTGCTGTCCCATCACGTCTTTGTTATTACTCTGAAAATTACAGTCGTCCTCCTCTTGCCTTCCTCCTCCCTTGTCTGCTTTATGCGCTTCTCTTCTTTGTTGTTTCGCCATCTCCCTTCCTCCACCTGGAATTGGCTAACGATGCCTGAAGCGACGCGGCTGACATGTCGCGCAGGACTCCCGCCACTTTCCCAACTTTTCAGCCACTAGCTTTGTTAGAAGGGATCGCACATATATGTGGCAGCGGTAAAACTGATGGTGGGTGAAGTCCCCTGCAGGAGGCTGCAAAATTCGTAAGAAAGACATGTGGGTTTCTTCAGAATGAATTGAATAAATATAATGGGCAGAAAACAATTATTTTTCCGTAAGAATGAGTCAAGCAGTGTGAGTCGTGTAGGATGCACCCAGCGGCCGTTTTGTGTGTCGTCTCCAAAGATGCACATCAAAATCCAATTCACACATTATCGCAGAGCCCAGAGGATTTGATCCTCACCAGCGGCCATTAAAAGACCAACCTCCACACGCCGATCGTCTCGGTTTAGCCACTCCTACTGCGTTTGTCCGTCATCCAGGCCACCATCGCTCGTCAACCGCACGGGCAGAATGCAGCCAAGGGTTGAACTTTAGTTCACCGCAAACCTTGGAGAGCACACCACCTGAGGGAAATTCACCTTCCGCTCTTGATTCCTTCTAACATGACCTGGGCTTCAACTTGTCATTGAACCCTCAAAGAAGATTACAAAACCTGACTGCCCGGGGTGTGCTGCTACTTTTAGAAAGGTTATTGGAGGGTTTGAAGAGCCAGGCTCCTCACACCATCCGTCCAAATGACTGGAATGTCCAAAGATGTTCGACACGATGAATTTTTCTTACTTCTCTCATTCTTTCTGTATTTTACACATCCCCCAACAAATTTGGGACACAGCTTCATGGGAGTAAAATGTATCATTTTGTGTTTTGAACGTCACAAGATTTTACGTGTTCTGCAAGTAAGGAGTGATGTCTGAGTGGAATCAAACGTGCAAATAGTATAGCGCCCATAAGCCAGATTTGGAGGCGTTTAGTACTTTGCTCTAGGTCACCTTGACGGTCATGAGGTAGTATAGTAGCATTTATCCAAAAACGAATCGAAAATTCCACTGTTTGCAGCAGGACTAGAACTGACCAACCTGTTTTCAAGTCTTACGAAGTAGCTGACAACCAACTCCATTGACATTTCTTGTCATTTTATTGTTGGTCCTGCAACTTATAGTCTGGTGCAACTTGTATTTATGAAAATTGGAACTCAGACTCACACCAAATATATTTGCTCCCTGGCTTGCTAGATTATCATGCGGCATCCGTTGCAACAAGGATTTCCTATTTACAGCACCTAAAGGTGCAATAAGTGATTCTTCATTTAGCCACAATTCAATGTGGGATTCTCAATAAGGTTCGTCATTTTAAAGGACGGAGGGACGGTGACGGAAGAGTGCACAGGTTGCCGACCGTCAAAATAGGGAAACGTGACCATGACTGCACACAGGCCGACCAATCACCAATCAACAGGTCCATCCTTCTACATCACTGACGCATTTACCAAATTAAAGTTGGACTTACCCATTCCAAACAACCGAACGGTTTCGGCTGGCCTGTTATTTTCCGAGCCTACTTTCCATTGTCATCGGTCACTGACAAGTACTCACTGCGGAACCGGAGCCCCTGAATTATTGAAGACACAACTGTCCCAAAGGTGTGATGCCATGTGCACGTCTATGTTCTCCCGCCATGACAAGAGGAGAGAACGCGATGAAACAAGGAGGCCTGCTTGCGTAACATCCATCACACGAGAGTGGAATAAAAGTTTCCAGAGTTTTATAAATCACCCGCATTAAAAATTTGAAAAGACATGCTATATTTAACGGCTATTGCACCATAGACATTTACTTGTATATAATGTTGTGTTTATGTAAGTTTGTTGCTCCTCTGTGTACTATATTATTACATGCATACATGAATAAGTGAATAAGTTATGTTCCTGCGGCTGCCGGGCTTATGCCTTACCCAGTGCACCAGCAGTAATACCATCCTGGCTCTCCCTCCGAGCTTCAGTTTTATTGCATTACATAGCCATGATCCTCTAGCTGCATATGAAACTTGATAACAAGCTGCAACCTTTGATTTACCCACCTTTGAGACCTGCTCAAACCGCACACTGTCGGTAAGAGCGAGTTGCCCCGAAATCAATGGCAGTTTAATAACGTTCGTAAGCGGGGCACAATACACCAAATATTTTAATGAAGTCTTATTGATTTTATCTACAATACTCAAAATAGGAGATTATTTTAAAGAAGATATATTGTGCTTGTTTACACAGTGTAAAAACAATTCCCATGTGTCCTAACGTGTGCCCAAATTTAAGTGCACTCGAAACGCCCCGTTTCTCGTGCATTCGTGGATCCCAGCGGTCAAAGCAAACACGGTGAAGCAGCATTTCGCTGTTGTGCTGCACACAAATTGAACACGCAGCCAACAGAAGTAAAGTCCACCCCAAGTGTGAATGCTTTAAGTTCAGGTTAGAAACTATGCTGAACCAAAAAAAAAAATGTTTACCTGCTTTTTGAACCTCCATAACTTTGGAGCATTGTTGCCAAATTGCCACCTGGCAAGAAGACCGTCACACTGTTTTAAGCGTAGCACAGTTTACCAGGACCTTGCCAAGTTTTGAGAGCCCATGAACCCTTACCTCAGTGTTCAGCTCGACAACAGCGCTCATAAGAGGAAATGGCACCGCGGACACTTCCTGCTCTCTCTCTTTCGCGCTGTTGTCGTCTTGTTGTCCTGTGTTTTGAAAAAAAAAAAAATCTCAATGTCCGTGCTAAATTACTGACACAGTCGCTCGCCATTTATGTAAATAACTAATGTCCAAATGGGACCTGCTCCCGTCTGCCCGTTTGGCTCGAAGTTGCCTTCATTCGTTGGTTGGATTGGTTAAATTCAATGATGACTGATAAAGAAGAATTGAGTCGCATCTTCAAACATCTTCCAATCCAGGGCGGGCACGGACCCCCCAAAGCCCGCCCATAACTGGTGTGTCTATGCGTCAGTCGAGAAAAGAGGAGAACAAATGGATCAAATCAGAATACAAATTCATGCAGCATTTCATCTTTCTATTTTCAAATGGCAATCGCAAAACCTTTTAATCCAAGGGTCCTCAAGCCTGTTCCCCAAGGGGCCGGTGTCCTGCCTGTTTTCCCCTCTCTCCCTGTTGCAACACACCTGATTCAAATGATCAGATAATCAGCAAGGTCTGCAGAAGCTGGATGATGATCCTGATAAATCGAATCAGATGAGCTGCAGCAGGGAGTGACGGCAAACCGGCAGGACACCGGCCCTCAAGGAACAGGTTTTGAAAAGCCCTGCTTTCATACAACACGATTTGTTTTTGCGTTTCAGTTTTAGACCAAGCTCAAAAATGCGCACGTATAAACAGGCTGAGATTTTAAAAAAAATATTTGAGCATATTACAAGCTTCAGTAAATATGCTTCCTAAATTTATGAGGCATTGAACAGCCAATTAAATATTGAAATGAAACTCAATGCTGCGGCCTTGTTTTTCGATAAAATTGAAATGCGAAAAATCAGGTGCTTTGTTTGCATGTGTGAGCAGTAGGTTGTGTGGATGTTGTCAAGGTGTGAAACATCACCGCAACATCCAAGGGTTTCACGATCCCCACCCCCCTTCCCCCCAACCACCTGCACATGTAGGATGCGAAGCCCCCTGCAACCCAGCCAGCTGCCCTCCGCAGGTGTTGGCAGCAGATAGACAAACATGTTTTACCTGATGGATTCAGCAGCCCTTGTATTGTGCTCAGCCGTCACAGGTTGCCGAGCATCCAGCTGGCATCATCTTTTTGGGGCCCGTGGGATCATTTGCAGTCTTGCAGAAAGGGGAAGTGGTGAGAGTGATTGCTACTTGAACTCAAATGATAACTACATTCATGGCTCAAAGCAAACAGTAAATTGGGGAACTTTAGGTCAGTGAAGCACTGACTATTGGTTCCATCACCTGATGACAAGATGGCGCAAAAAAAAAAAAAAAAAAAGAGATTAGACTTTACTGAGGTGCATAGTCTTGGTCCGATTGAGCTGGAATCAATTAATCTCAAAGCGGCGGTGGCAGCTTCCTGAATTGTTAATATACTCTGAGAGATGAGCGTGATTGATTCGCACTGGCTTGTAACAATATGCAGCTCCTCAGCGCACTCATTTACCTTTCGGTTCCTCTTCGTCTGCGCCTTTATCTGCCTTTATTGTCTTTGCATATTAGAGTGCAGCCCTCGCCCAACATTCGGCACCATAACTCACAAAGATGGGTGTGCTGGCCCTCTACCTGGCTCTGCTATCAGCTTGTTTTTGTGCACGAGCGTGAACGATAGCGTCTCTGTTCTTGTGTCAAGTGATAAATGGATATGCACGTGCCGATGTTCTTGCATGTGATTTGGGGGCGAGCAAATAGCGGTCGGGGTTGATAGCGATCATGCCGTACGGGTGTTTGGTGGTGTTGCACTGGAAACCGACAGCAAGACATCAGCCCCTTCATCTTGGCTGTCAAGATAACATCTTGTTGACTTCACCTGAGACTCCAGATTGTATTTTGACCAGCGCCCATCATCGCTCTCGCAGACAGCACTGAGCAGCGGCTCGCCACCCGAGAGATCTTATTGGGGGAGCGAGGTGGTGCGGAATAGAAATGGGCAGGCGAACAGATGTGGCAAGGGTAAGTTTTAATACCTGAACTATAAATGATGTGTTGTAATATGCAAGGTCGCGACGAGTACAAAAAGGAAATGAGATGGAGAAACTAATGGAAAGTTAAAAGTGTTGGTTAAGGCCACATTTGTGCTTGTTCCCCGCGGCCGTGGCAACCTCGTGTTGGGCCGCCGTGGACAAAACGCGGTGGTTCTGAGACAATCAGACTATTTTAACTCATTTACTACCATTGACGGGTTAATACGTCAAAGATCCATTTTTTCAGCTGGCAGTGAATGAGTTACATATTTTTGAAATGTCAAAACATTTGCCACAGCAGTCACAGTCTAGATGAGATACCATATTTTCTGGACTATAAGACGTGCCTGTATATAAGCCGTAGCAACTCTTTTGGGGAGAAAAAAATAAAAAAACGTTATACAAGCCACACCAGACTATAAGCCACAGTTTTCTATATTGAAAAAAAAATTGTTGTTTACTGCGTGTTCAGAACGATTTTTTACTGTGAATGCACATAAAGGTAAAAAAATAGATTGTTAAAACAGTGCCTTTTAACACGGCAACAACTTTGCTCATTAAAACAGAACAGACCCAAGAGAAAAAAAAATATTTAGTGTATTTTCTGAACTATAGAGCGCCCCTAGTGGTGAAAGAAAAATCCACAGAAAAGCCATTGTATTAGCCACATGGTTCAAAATCTAGGAAAAAAGTAGCGGCTTATAGTCCGGAAAATACGTTAGTTGGCCGTAGTAAAATGTGGCAACTCAAGCTGACGTTACGTAAAACGGCATATCGACACTCCGAAGTGTGATGGGAAACAGGTGCATTCTCAGACATCTCATGGTTCTTTCAACTGAGTTAAGCTGCATTTGATGCACGGTTTGTCTCGTTAACGGTCCCGTTCCGATACTTCACACTAAGGTCTGACACAGCACAAGTGAATAATGGGCTCTTTTGCACGTTCTGGTGATAAAGACGAGTTTGTGACCTCATCAAACGTGTTGAGCAATCCTCACATGTGCTGACACCGACTCTGGAGCCGGAACTGAACTCTGCTCCAAAGCCACCACGTTTCATCTGTGGAAAGCCTTAACAGAAGAAATGACGTGACGCTCCTCATCAGAATGTGGTGGGCCGGGAAGGAACATACTGGCATCCCTGGAAAACTGCGGCCAAACCTGAGTGCGCCTTTGAGCCTCCGGGAATCGGCAGGATCTCTCTCCTGTGGGCCATCTCGGAAACCGTGATTGACCGTGAATGTGACTTAGAAAGACGTGAGGGAGTAAGCTTTGGGGCTGCCGTGGTCGCCATGAAAATTGCGTAAACGGAGCTTATCAAAGATACATTGTGTGTCTCTGTTTTTTTTACTTTTCGGACTCCCCTCTCCCTAACCACTTCTAGCTCTTCAAGGGTATCCCAAGGCCAGCGGGGAGACATAGTCTCTCCGATGCGTCCTGGGCATCCCTGGGGCCTCGCTCTGGCGGAACGTGCCCAGAAGACCTCATCAGGGAGGCGTGCACGAGGCATCCAAACCAGATGCCCGAGCCACCTCAACAGGCATCTCTTGAACAATTTTCCCCCCTCATCTCGTAAGGGAGAGGCTGGACCTACTGCGGAAGAAACTCATTTTGGCCACTTTCATGTGGGATCTTTCAGTCATGACCCACAGCTCTTGACGATGGCTGAGGGGAGGAACGGAGATTGACCGGTAAATCAGGAGCGTCGCCTTTCGGCTCAGCTACTTCCTCACCACGTCAGAGAGAACTTTTCTATACCAGTTATCCTTCGCAGATCACAGCCATGTTGAAGTTTAACTCAGAATCGGATGATTACAGCCTTGACAGATCATATCAGCCGACAACGTTTGATCTGCATGACCAATAATACAGGTTCGGTCCAAATTGAATAAATTCCCTGGATACTTGAGTTCCCCGGCTTTATGATGACGGCAGCTTGACCCTTAAATTGATAACTTCAATCGCCATTGTTTTCCGAAACACGCTGCAACCTTCGTCGAGGTTCCGCTGCACTCTCACAATTTTACTACCGAAATGCAACGCCGAGCCAGCAGCTGTTTGCTGCTTTTTTTTTTTTCCTCAGTCTACTTTTATGACTGCAACATATTGTCGCAGTGCAAAGTGTTTTGTGTTGAGAGCTAAAATGATTACTGAACTGTGACGGAGCTCGGTTGTACACTAAAGTCGTACGGTAAACTCACCACAAGATGCTAGAAACCTTCTCAAAAATAATGCTTGCGATAAACTCGCTATAAAGAGTTGGGAAAGACTCAGTGGGCTGAATTTCACTGGAGGATGTGGACCCTGAGGTCACAGGACTATGTAAACACATCTGAGGAAATGAAAAGTAAAAGATCAGGTTTTTGCAATTTTGTTTCCTCGCGTACAAAGTGCCCGATTTGATAGCCTCTTACGTTTTTTTTTTTTTTTTGGTTAATGCCTTTCTCGACTGGCGTCGGATCTTTTTCCTCTCCAATCTTTTCTCCCCTGCCTCTCACATGTATTAAAGCTGAAGCCGATCTGTTCGCTTGCCATCCATCCTCTTCATTCCCTATCTTCTCCCTCTCCTCTATCACTCCTCCATCTTCCACCCCCGCCTCCTTGGCGTTCCGCGTGCTTTCTCATTTCTTTCTCTCACGTCTCCCTCTTTCAGGTGCCTGTTGCTGCTCCAACACGGGAGTCTCTCCGAGGCGGTACCATCTACTTCAGTGGCCAGTTATTAATTACTCCACGATACCTCATCTGTTCTCCGCCTGCTCACAGAAGTAATTACTTCTCTCCCCATTTTCCTCCCCTCGTCTGCATCAGAAATGACGCGATAACCAGGAACCCAAATTACTCCCGCTGATGAGACAATCATTGAGCACTCGGGAGAACGGCAGAGATTTTTCAACCCGCCGCTGTGATTTGCCCGTCAGTGTAATGGCACCTCAATTTGGTTCTGGATGCTTCCCGGACGCATTTGTGGGGTATTTCCAATTTTCAGCTTGTGGAATACTCGAGGATGAAAAAAAGAATGATAGTGTCAACAAATTAAATGAGTACTTTTATTTTTTTTTAGTTTTTTCTTTTGTTTATTATGTCTCTTCTCAAAAGTATCAAAGGGTGCCCTTTTCTTATATATGAGTGGTCCCCAACCACCGAACTGGTCTGTGGTCCACTACTGGCTTAGCAGCTAGCTGTTAGCATTAACAACAAGTGTCTGGTTAGTAGTTTAACAGTTGTTCCTTGGCTTACTTTTTTTTGGGGGATATTTTGGACCGCTCCCCAAACACTGGTCCGCAAAAGTTATGGACTTGTACGAACCGGTCCAGAGCCGGAAAAAAGTTGGGGACCACTGCTCTATAATATAGATGTGCTGTTTTTTGGGGGTTTTTTTTGTGTGCTACAGGAGCAAAGATTTAAGAAATGCTGGTCTTAAAATGTGAATAGATGTCACAAACCTTTCATCTGTAATAACTGCATCAAGCTTTTGACGCACTGATCATCAGAATTTTGCATTCTTTGTTTATGATGCGTTTCCAGACTTCACCACAGACTCGCTTCAGTTTGTTTCACGAGTTTCCTCTTTGTCAGACAGGCTAACATCTTTCACCCTTTTCTCTCATCAACTCTTTTGTTGTTTTGGCAGTTTGCTGATGTCACTAATGGTTGTTATCGGGTCTTTCATAACAACTCTTGAATTTTTGTCCGTCAATTAGTTGCCTTTATATTCCTGGTTTGATGTCTGCTGCAGACACCAGTTGTTTCTTTCTTCTTTGTGACGTTCCAAATAGTTGGGCGATGTCTGTGGCTCGAAATTTCCATTCAATCTAATTTTAACCGTTGCTTGTTTTACAGCCTTGGACAGTTCTTTAATGTTCGTGTTGGTTACAGAATGAACTGAACGTTGTCTGTAATCTGAAACCGAGAATCCACATTCAGTTCTACAATAATAGAAAAGAGATCGCTGGATCCATCTGTTTTGTGCCGCAGGTGAGCTGGAACCAATCCCAGCCGATTTTGGGCGAGAGGCAGTGCCCACCATGCCCTGGTCAGCAATCAAATGCTGTGCCAATTACCGGCAGACAAACAGCCGCATTCGCGTTTTTGCTTATGGCCAATTTAGAGTGTTCGAAAAGCGGTCAATAAAAAATCAGCGACGTGAACTCCAACATGACGATTGTCTGCCCGAAATCATGCATCGCCATCTGTACCCCATTTGCAACAAAATTTAACGGTTCTCCGTTGGTCCATGCGTCGCCCCTATAAAAAAAAAAAAAAGTGGTTGTAATTTATGCTTAGTCCTCCTAACAAAGCAATGAAAACATGACCCCCTAAGGGAAGGTAAATAAACATTTTGATGTCTACATATCGAAAAAGCACCTTCCCTGTGTGCATGATCACCCCAACTAATCCTTCGGTAACGCCTTCTGCATCTTCAATTTGCCATCAGTCCTCACCGTCTCCTCTTCGCCGCTCCACCTTTGCAATGATTTGGATCCTAATGGTCTTTTTACAGCTGCTGGCTAATGTTGCCACGGGGGGACGTAACAGGGCCATAACGAGACAATACCGTCCCATATGCGGCGTATACGAGGGGCAAATTTGTCTGCTTCAATGGTGACAGGAGCAATCTGTAGTGCGGTTCCAGTGAGGAGCCCAGCGGAGAGACGGGGGCGTCGAGGAGGAGAAAAAAAAAAAAAAAGCTCCCGGTGTATTCAGGATTATATCGTAGGAGCCCATTGAAAGTCTAATGGACTAGTCACATCAAATAGTGTTGGTCGGAGCATGCTCTGATGACTTCATGCACACACACACACACACTGGACAGAGAGTAATGGTCCTACCCGTACTGATAATGGCTTCTGCGTGCGCGTGTGTGTGTGCACGTGTTTGTGTGTGCGCGCGTGGAGGGGAAGCAAGTCTCTGCAGGAAGGCCAGAGAAGGCCATAAAGACACCTGCAAAATTGTGTTGTGCACGCGCTACCAAGAGCACCCTGAGGATAAATGTCAGTATTAATAGGAGTGCTTCAGTTTTTTTTTTGTTTTTTTTTACAATATTAATTATTCTCTAGAATCTGTTGAAACAAGACGCCGACAAACAGGTTACCGCGTTCATTTTCAGTATATTGGTCTGTCGTATCAGGGGGTGTAAAAGTCTGAACAAAAAAAAAATATATATATAAATTGGACAACTACCTAGCCCAGAATGCAGCTGCTTGAATTTTCGGACCCAAAAATCTTCCTCAGCGCAAAAGAATTGGTTTTAAAATGCTGCTGTCGGAATGGTCGCAAATAACGAATTACATCCCTTGATTTATGAGTTGAATTATTCCGTCACCAAATTTATACAGTAACTCAATTTGCATATGTGTAGTAAATCGTGATGAATTGAACGGTCACTGATTAGCAATGTGACAAGGAGCTGTCATCTTGGTAAAATTTGAAAAAAAAAAAAAGTGCGTATTTTCAGAACCATAAGGCGCACGGTGTTAAAAGGTGCAGTCTCAGTTACGGGTGCCATTTCTGTATTTAACACATACGGCTATTGGGCACAGGCATGGTACAACATACATTAGCTTAAAACATACGATAGCATGCGTGCTTGCGTAAGTTTTTAAAAAGGCAGCGAGAGGAAAACGACTTTATGCAACTACTGAAATATTTAACTCGCCAGGTTACCTCTCATCATTGTCAGAATCAGTCTTGTTGCCGTACGGCCCCTCAGATATGATGCTGACTTTTGCAAAACTCAAAGAACAGTGCCAGCAGGCACGTTAGCCCAAGCATCCACAATCCATTGGAAAACTACGGCGTAACTTCCCCGGCGCTGCCTTCTCGTTTTAGTCAAGCTGTCCATCTCGCATCCCGTCACACAATGTGTAAACAACAATTTTTCATGGGGTGCGGTTTAGCAGGAGGCAAAAACAATTAGCACGCTAACACCGGTTAGCATATTCCGTCAACTTTTTTTTGTTTAGTTGGAAAAAAAAAATGATCTGAAGTGTGCGCTGCAAACACGCGCGTTGTTTCTGAAACTTATCGACCATCACCGTATCTAATGGGGGCGTGTCTTTTACGTGCCCCCCTTTAACGTCAGCATGCTGTCCTCAGTCTCGTCGGCAGGAAATTCTCCCAGTCAGTCAAGAGGAGTCACGCAACATTTCCGTATTTTGGAACTCGGTGCACACGTAAGGTGCCCTGCATTATAAGGCGCCTCCTTTTAGGAGAAACTTTAAGACTTTTAAGTGCGCCTTTTGGTTGTGACAATACGGTCATTTTCACTTCAAAGTGCTCTAAAACGCCCCGTGACGGATCAATTCACTCGCAAACAATTGCTCACTCTGAGCTCATGTAGGATTCTCTTGCCTTCTCTTTGAAATATTAAGGGCAAGTGACGCAGTTTGTAACATCACAGTAATTTTATGGAGACCACTCGGAACCCACCTAAGAAATTTGCCCCGTATAATCTTATTTGTGGATATTTTGGGCTGAAAATTGTCAGCTAATTGAAAAAGCGATTCTCAAAGTAGCAGACAAAATTAAATTGTCTTTAGTCGCTGTGTGGCCGTCCGTACAACAAGTTGAGAAAATGGAGTCTTTTAGAGTACTGACATTGTGTTCGGGTGTCAGGTTTGTTGCAATGGTTCAAAACCAAAATGTTTGCAGTTGTTTTGGGGTTTTCAGCATCGATACGAGCGATTTCGCAAGTAGACGCGACTCACCACTCGTTTTGCAGGCCTGCACATGAAATTGCTCCGTCCTCGGGGAAAGTCGGTTCCCTTCATTTATCGGAGTGATCCATTCAGTTTCCCCGAGTCTTTGTGTTTGTCTCAGAATTCAAGGCAAATTAAGCATCAAGTAAAATGAACCGTGCTAGCAAAACGTCATTGTTGCCCTCAATAGCTTTAAAAATCTCTTCATGACAAGATTCGGACTAATCCAAACCAGTTCATGAGAAATAGCTATGACAAATTCTGATCATTTCAAATTGGCCATATTATATGTTTCATTAAATTATTTATAGGTCCATATATTTTGTCAAAGTTTGAATAGCCTAATGTCATTATTTTTCTTTTGGGGAGAAAAAAAAACATTTTTTGGGCTAATTAGAACGTTTAAATGAGCCTTTTCAGAAGAAAGAAGTTCAAAAATCAAATTCAGCATGACCAAGTCCACCATTGTGTGAAATTTTGTAGCGATGATGAGAAATAATGATGTTTCAGTATACTGTCGTACTCTAATTTGGACATGCTTTGCTGATCAGATTTTCGATAACATAACACAAAAGCGCTCCCACAAAAATGCCTTTTTTCTTCTCACACAAAAAGTTCAATTTCTCTGAAACGCTTTGTCTGATTTTCAAAATTCTTCTTGAACTCAAGTTGAGCAGACATTGCAATTTGACCGATTTTCATTTTTGGGAAAACTTGACACATTGCTACTGTGATGATGATCAATCATCAACAATCTGCTTTTAAAATGTGTCATTCCTGTATGTCAGTGGCGGGCCGTGCACTTCACACGCAGGCCTTCAGGCCTTGAATTAATCCCCCTCATAATACGATCATTTATGACACCACGGCTGGACAAATAATATACAGAAAGACATTTACACTGTACTCAGTGAGTGTTGGACAACCTAGCTTCTCTTCAACGCTCCGTCTTGAAAATGGCTGCGCAAGTGTATCTGCAATTAAATCCACACTTTTCCCTCCTTCAGCCATTGCTGTTTAAAAAAAAAAAGCGAGAACATATTTTAGATTTTCGAACGGTCCTTCGTTGCGACTTCCATGTGTTCCGTGATCTGATTGGCTATCGCAACTGCCTATCGACTGTAAACCCCGCCCTCCCTCACTCACACAGAACAGACGCTCGCACGATTGTAAGAATAGTGGGTGCTCCTGGTAATATGGAATCTGCCTGGCAACACAAGCTAGCTGAATTCTGATTGGATAACAACTCTAGCCTAAAAATTCAACACTCGGATATAATATGACATCAATGTGAAGGATATGATCATGATTTCTTGATTATTTTAGCCCAGCATAGAAGGCCTTGACCGTCCACCACTGCTGTATGTTGGGACAAGCCTGATGTCACAATAACATGTTGTTATGCTAGTCATGCTCATCGAAGCTGCCCACAGTTTTATAGTGTTCTTCACTTTCCCGTCGCTTTCGGCTGTAACACGGTCCCCAGGTGACTACCGTTGAGTGAGGAATTCTCTCCTTCTTGACTCGCTACTCTTAGTTTCCATGCCATCGCCGTTAGCGCCCAAGATGCTAGCCCCTTCCAATCTCTCCCGGCTAGCAGCATAACACCAGTGGAAACTGGCAGCAGACCCAAACTTCTGGTCGACCCTCGCTTTAAAGCATGAAGCAACTTGACTCATTCAATGCCACGTGAGCGCCGGGCTGACTGCCTTCACTCTCGTTAGCCACATTCTGAACTGAACTGCATGTTTTGCTGTTGGACTGTTTTCTTTGATCTTTTCGTTTAGCATTCATTGTGTCGGCTTTTTATCTTGGCTTTTCATCACTTATTGTTTTTAATGATGTTTGTCTCCGCAAAGCACTCTCCATTTGCCTTGCGTATGAACGGCGCTATCCAAATAATTGCCGTGTCTTGTCTTTCAGAGCGCAGGGCTCCATTTGTGACAAATATTGGAGGGTGTAAATGAAGTAATCAGGCGCGAGATATGAGGGTGATGCCCCGAACGCAGATGCTTTAGTAAGACGCTCGGGAGAGCGCGCTTAATTAGCAGCAGGTGTGCAAGGTGGCGGTCATTAGGTTAATGATGTCAAGGATCTCCAGTTTGTAAATGAAACTTACATGGTGTCATCAATTCATGCACATTAGCTGAATCTGATCTAAAAAACTAAAAAAAAAAAAAAAAAACACCTTCTGCTATCTTAATTGTGCAGTTCTTCGTCTATTTTGCTATTTTGCTAATGCTAACCATATTTTAGTGCTGTAATAATGTGCTTTACTTTTTACAGCGGCCATTTTGGCCTGGAAAAGAAAGGCTTCATGTGAGCTTCTGTTGTTTTATCAACAATTTAAAACCCATTTCCACTGCCGCCTCAGGAGCAAGAGCAATAAATGCCTGCGTTTTGACACGTCGGCTCTCCGTCGCTGCACCGGCCCCTTTTCACCCAGCCCAGCCGCCGTAACGTTGGGAAGTCATCCTTGATTAACCCCTGCTGAATGACTCCAATTAGAGCCAATTAGCCCGGGCGGAGCGACTCGCTCTTGATGCAGATGAAAGCAATGGAGAGAGGCAGGCACGGATGGAGGAACATCGTGAGGCTCAAGTGGCCAGAAGGACCTTCTGGAAAGGGGATGGGCGGGGAGTGAAATAATGACGGCCGCACAAGTTTTTGTGTGCCCTGGAGAAAAGTCCCTGCTCGAAACTGCAACTATAATCGGTGTTTATTCCTGCTACTCCGCCTCGCCATGTGTATTCACGCCGTCTGCCAAAGCTCGTAGGCCTACCTACGAGATAACGGTGCCAGCCTCCCCCGGCCGTCCCCCGCTATCAACCAGCAGCAGGGGCGCAGAGGCCGCGCTGAAGAGCCCACTCAGCCCGTCCAGTGATTGCCTCAGTCTGTCATCAGCCAGACGATTTCTATTATTGCAGATGGATGATTGGCCTGGCGAGATGCCGGCCTGGCAGAGCGAGCTCATTTTGGAGCGGTTTGAAGTGTGAGCCTCACTGTACTCGGAGAAGAGGGAGGGAGGCGACCAATTGAAAAAGGGGTGGGGGGGGGGTAGGGGGTTGGCACGGAGGCAACGTAGATGGCCGGTAATGACAAATCACGCAGGACGAGCTTGTTAATGTCACCGACTGGATGTCCAGCGGCAATTTGCTTGTTAATGGCGAATGCTTTTTTTCGGCAAAACAAACAGACGTGCGTCTCTTTTGAACAAGGAGTTTGTTTGTGTTTGCGTGCGGTGGCGGCGGATGTCACGCTCCCCCTCGTCACTTGCGGAGACGTCGGAACATTTTGGGCGCGACCAGAGAGTTCGCTTTCGCTGTAAACACCCGCCTCTTCGCCAATGTCTACAAAAGATCCAGTATCTGAGGTCACCGTCGTCATATGACCAGCACATGGCCTTCACCACGCTCATGTGTCTCATGTTGTTGTTGTGCATCCAATCCAATTACAGCGACACGCGGACATCTTGAATGCCGCTATTGAAAGGCCTTCATGCTCCAACTCAGCCACGCCGGCTTGACTGGCCCCGGGGTTAGTTTGCAAGGCCTGAATCAATAATTTTCAGCCGAGTCACAGCATCTGACTGCATGGAGACGTGCAAACCGATGTGGTATTTTTACGGCGTATTCACTCAGTGTTCTAAAACGGTGCATCACAAATCAGATTTAATTATGCATGATGTCTTGAAGTTTTGAAAATACAGAGTAAACCCTGTTTTGCTTCTCAGGCTGCTTATGTCACTGGGAATGATGTCAGTCTTATTGCCTTCGAGCCGGGGGCTCCCACTTTTCCAGTGAGCCAGATACTTATAAAACGACCAAGTCAAAATGAAGTGCCGTCAATAAAAGTGCATCTATTCATCCGTTATCTGTTACGCTTCTCCTCACAAGGGTCAATCCCCGCCATCTTCGGGCAGTAGGCGGGGGACACCCTGAACTGGTTGCCAGCCAATCGCAGGGCACACGTAGACGGACAACCACCTGCGCTCACAATCACACCTAAGGACAATTTAGAGCAGGGGTGGGCAAACTTTTTGAATGGCGGGCCACAATGGGTTCTAAAATTTGAGAGCAGATGGATGGAGTGTTTTGGTCACCTCACCTCATCGGAGAAAGAAAAATACATTAATTTTAAATGAAAGTGAATAAAAGCATGACAACAATATGTATGTCTTTGAAAAAAAACACAGTATTTAGAAAATATTTTTTTTTTCAATTTCCGCGGGCCGGATTAAAAACATTTAATGGGCCACATGTGGCCCCCGGGCCATAGTTTGCCCACACCTGATTTAGAGTGTCCAATCAACATGCCATGCATGTTATTGGAATGTGGGAGGAAACCAGAGTACCTGGAGAAAACCCGTACATATATCATCGCACATCCTTGTACTTATTTGATGGCGACGTGCCGGAGATAACCATTTAAAAAAAAAAAATTTTTTTTAACTTTTATCTCACGACGTGTGTCTGAAAGTTGTGACTTGATGAATCACATTTTGGCCTTGGAATTGGTCAACAGCTGAGTGGAATGGACCCAAATTCAACATGCCATCAATGGAATGAATTTAATGTCATGTTGATATTGCATTGACATCAAATGCCCACTGGGGAAGTTTATCCCGATCATTCTTAAATTCACAAACGAAGGCTTGACCCTACAAGGTGGTGAGGCAAATGATGCATATTTCCAATACAAACCCCATAATAAAGTAAACAAACACATGACCCCTGGCAGAGCTGCGGTGACCTCAAAGCCGTTAGCACCCACCAGCTGTCTCCCGTGGCTCAAAATGAGGCATCACGGTCGATTAAAAACACAAAAAAAATTGCTTAATTGCGCTGACTGCCTTTTATGCCTTCTCGCCTCACGCTTTGCTTCTCTTTTCTCTCTCCCTTTTTTGCAAGTAAACTCAAACATCACCGTGACATATGCTCAAATGCAGCACAGGTGTCAAACTCGAGGCACGGGGACCAGATCTGGCTCACGACCTCATTTTATGTGGCCCGTGAAGGGCAGATTATGTGTCTACTTTCTGTTTATTTTTTTTCACTTTCAATTTGTTGTGTGATCACAGTCAGAACGGCCCTTTGAGGGAAACCAGAACTACGATGTGGCCCGTCCACAAAAAATTTGTTTGACACCCCTGCTCTGATGCATGAGAAAGACGCAAAGCTGCAGGTGTGCACGTCAGGGGTGCAAATAATTGAATGGCCGCCACCCCAGGCAACTCACACGACACCTTTGCAGTCTCCAGTTCCTCAGGCCCGCTTTGGGCCAGACTTGACGCGGACCGGGTCACGGCACATTAAGCGGCATCGACTTTCTACTGGATCCGACCGACGTGCGCTGCGCTTCGTCTGCGAGCCACAGCGGCACCTTTGAAGCATCATTACTGACATTTGCATGGATTCCCTGAGAGGATGGCTCGCCTCCTGATTGCATTCAGCGTTACGGCCGTGAATGCAGCGTGCGCTAAGCCCTTACACCGATCGCTGATGCGGTGGGCGTGCTGTCAATATTGGCCCATTCACCGCCAGCGAGCAAATCTCCCCTTGACATGGCCAGCCATGCGTGTAATAGCTAGGATTAAGATAGGAAGGTACACACATGAATATACAACGCGGCGCTGCAGAGAGGGCAGCCTTGGGAAATTAGCGAGGCCGCGGGTGTGCAGCTTGCGTGGAAACAACAGAAAGAAAAAAAAAAGGAAAGGCTGGACATCAGCTGTTCGCTGGTGGCTGCCCTCATGACGAGTTTGAGGTAATTGTGAACTTATCAAGGCAATTTGGACTCTTGTATAAATCGACGTGACACAAGGCGGAAGAAAATATGTCGGCCTCATTGTGTGCTTGGATTCAAATACCGAAAAATGGCTTTTTTACAAGCAAGGTCAGCTGCTTTCAGTGGCAACGGTTGCCATAGCGTCCTCAAAGAAGACTTGTCATTCCTGACCTTGTAGCTGCTGTTTTTTTTGTTTTTTTTTCAGTTCCACTCCTGCAATGCATCCCAGATGCACTCAATAAAATCACAGACTAAAAAAAAATATATATATTTTCATTTTATGGTCATGCAAACATTCCGAACATGCGCAAAGCTTAATTTTCTCCTCCAACCTTATCAAATTTTGCGTTACGCTACAATAATGAGCATGCATTTTTCCGTTAATTGGATGCCTGCGCCCGCCATTGTCCTTTTCCATGAGGTGACAACATTTCCAGACAAGATTAGGCTCGGCAGAAGATGATTGGATGTTAGCATGAGAGTGACTGTGAAACATGAGAGGGTTTAAGCCCCTTTTTGGTTCACTTCCTGCTTGCTTGCAAAAGTGCAAATGGGTATTTTCCGTCTCCCACTCTTAGCCTAATTGGCACTTAACAGCCGCCTCTAATGGCCGCCTTGATGCTTGTGCCTCTGCTCGCTAGGAAACAGCAACGCTCCGACTCAAAGCAGCTGAGGGTGCACCTTCGCTCGCACCCTCTGCTCCCATCATTTCCTCCCCCACTTTTGTGCTCGTCGCTCGGGAAAGGAGTTTGCACCCCCAGACAGCCCAAAGCGCTCATTATCACTTTCCAGAGTCAGCCTGTCGCTCTGGAATTCACTCCTCCTCCTATCCGGGAGTCGCCCGCCGCCATCTTTACCTTCTCCCGCAAGATTTCGGTATCCAAGCCAGACGGCATCCTGACATACGGCTCGCTTCACTTTATCTTTATTTCACTAGGCCCGCTCGTCTTGAGCCAAATGTCCTTTTCTGTGCCGCCGGCGAACGACGTGGTCGCGGACAGACGATTTTCGTAAAGGTCATCACAAAGGCATTTTAAACAGGAAGAGCATCGCGCGCGCCCGTAAAGGCGCCCGAGTGCACGGATGCCATGTAGTGCATCGAATGAGGAGGAAATCAAGCAACATTCAAGGTCTTTTGACGGTGAATACAATCTGGCATTTTCTTTTTTTTTTTAAATGCTCTTTGATCAGGCGGCAGTCAGGTTGACGATTCCTTTGACGAGCGGAGCGACGGCGGGACTTTGACATTCGGAGAAATCGCGTGGAAAAGATGGAAAAAGTTCAAGTACGCCGTGTCTCCAGTAAGCTCGGCAATGTCAGCTAGCCGCATTAGCATTCCCACATGGGGAACGGCTGTGAGTCGGAATAGAAATGGGCTGGTTCAGTGAGCAGGGGGAGTCGAGGTCCCATTCGTCTTGTCCTGTTTAAATACACTGGTTAACTCCTGCCAACAGGGAAGCCATTCAGCAAAAGGCCAAGGGCATCTGTCATGTGTTTCAGCACATTGATATTGTCCCCCTGCATCTCCCTCGTTCTCCGCCGCTCTCGTTCCTCCATCTCTCCGCCGCTACTGTCACTGTTTATCGCTCACTTTTCTCTCCGTCCTCCCGGTCCACCTCTCGCCGTCTTCTGGTGAGACGGGTGAATATGCACAAGGCTGACATGATTAGCAGCATCGTAGCCCCATGACGGATGGCGCCTGCTCCATTATTAATATAGTAAAAGCAGCGGCTGCCAGGTAAGAGCAATGTCAGCATCCACAATATAATGCCGCATGCCCGCTGGATAATAGCCCTCACTTATTTAGTTTTTTCTTTTCTTTTTCTTTTTTTTTTGCAACCTTCTGTTTGCTATTTGCTGGTGTTGGCTGCGATGGGAATGTTGAATTCGGACAAATAAAGGGAAAGAAAGAAAATGACCGTGTTACTCCTTTCGAGTTCAATCAAGGCTCAACTTTGTTCTTTGGTTTTAACAGACATTGAATGGAGTTGACATGTCTTCACATAAAACAGCCCAACAATGCTGTCAGAACTAAGAAAAGAGCCATATCCAAACTCAAAATAAGGATGGGTTCCTTCGCTTCTAGGTACAGCGCCTCTTGTGGCCATTATGTGCGTCACATCCATCCATTATTTGAATTGCTTCTCCTCACGAGGGTCGCAGCGATGCTGTAGCCGTTCCCAGCTTTTTTCGGGTGTTAGGCGGGGGAAACCCTGAACGGGTTGCCAGCCAATCGCAGGGCACACAAAGACGAACAACCACCCGCGCTCACACACTCACACCTAGGGGCAATTTAGAGTGTTCAACTAACCTACCTTGCATGTTTTTGGAATGTGGGAGGAAATCGGCATACCCACTCAGGCATGGGGAGAGCATGCAAAGTCCACGCAGGAAGGCCGCAGCCGGATTCGAACCCGGCACCTTACTTGACATTTTAACATGAAATAATGTCTTCATGGCCCGACTGGTTAGCACGATAACCTCCTAGTGCAGAAGTCGTGTGTTTGAGTCCGGCTCCGGCCTTCCTGTGTGGAGTTTGCATGTTCACCCCATGCTTGCGTGGCTTTTCTCCGGGTATTCCGGTTTCCTCTCACATTCCAAAAACATGCATGGCAGGTTGATTGGACGCTCTAAATTGCCCTTAGGTGTGAGTGTGAGCGCGGATGGTTGTTCGTCTCTGCGTGCCCTGCGATTGGCTGGCAACCCGTTCAGGGTGTCCCCCGCCTACTGCCCGAAGACAGCTGGTATAAGCTCCAGCACACCCGCGGCCCTTGAGAGGAGAAGCGCTACAGATAATGGATGGATCAGGTCTTCATATTTTTACGCTTTTCAACCATATTACGACTATGAAATGAAAGAAGGGAATAAATGTGAGTTCCCCTTGACGACAGCTACAGACAAACAAAAACACTATTTAATATATTTATTAAAAGACAAGAAAACTGTGGAAACCGTGTACGAGACTCTGTTGTGTTCTGGACCTGCTTTGCTGCATCTGGCACAATTTGCCTCGAATCTACGCATGATATAATGAAACCTCAGGACTATCAAGGAATTCTGAAGAAAAAGAAAAAGCCTCCCATCCCACTGTCAGCAAGCTTGATCTCAGTGGCAAGTCTTTAGTCCTCCAACAGGATAATGACCACGATTGGCTGAGAGCAAAACATCTGAAGAGCACTCATCCTATTGAACATTTCGATGAAGGTGCTGCATAACCCGTGACAGCTGGAGGAGCAGTTTTCCCGCAAGGAGTGGGCCACCATATCTGCCGACAGCTACTTAAGTCTCATTGAGAGTTCCGTGAATTGTTTGATCGCAGCGATTGCCTCGAAAGGTTGTGCAGCAAAACATAAAGATGGCGTGATTTTTTTTTGCAAGCCGGCTTCCTTCAATGATGTTGGACCATTGACGCGAGATGTTTACAGTTTCCCATTCAATTCGCGGCTCGTATACGTGCACGTTTCGGCAATTGGATCAACCCTTTCAGAATTCCTCTCAAAGAAAAAGACATAGTATTTGTTTTTCTCTTCCCATTGTGGTCTACAAAGAAGCGCGAGGAGATCAGCCGGGAAACCGGCGCAAATTGTCCACTTTTATGCGACTCTTCTGGTTTTACTGAACACGAGTTGGAATCCAAAGCACGATGTTGAATTGTTGGCAAAGGTGGTTGCTAGATTAGGTTTGGGATGGTCATGGCAGTAAGAGACGGATGAGGAATAAAAGCAGATTTAAAGAGCAACAGGGAGGAATAAAAGCAGCATATCAGGGAGAGGAAGAGGAAGGAGAGAGCGAGTGAGTTGTGTCAGATGGATAAATGTCAGACGGAGCTTTGTCGTCCATCTGAACCAAACGCTCCTTCCCAAAATGCCATGCACAAATCACATGCCCCCCCCCCACCCTCCTCGCTTTCTTCCACACAGTAATGAGATTACAGACCTCAAGAATTCTGATGCGCTCATCCTCGGACAGAGCGAATAATCGGAATCACTTACAGCTGAGATGCATCTTTGTCATTCCGAGCACATCCAGACCACAACTTACAGCGCATGAGTAACATGCCAGCGGCTCGCTGGAATATATCGCTACCGCCAAACAGACGAAGCGTATTTTTCACCACGATAGTGTCGGAGAGAATCGCCAGCCACGCCTTGGCGATTTTATAAAAATATCTTCTTGCCCATATGAAAAAGCATTTGCAGGATGTCAGCATATCAAAGATACAGATGGCACTCCAAATCTTAGGTGTAAAGCACCTTTAGCCAGAAGCTTAAAGAAAACCATTTCTGGAAATGGCTCGCAACTCAGCACAGCAAAACTGAGCTTTAAAGTTAACAAACATGTGGGAGGAAACCCGAGTACCCGGGGAAAACCCACGCAGGCATGGGGAGAACATGCCAACTCCACACAAACAGGAAGGCCGGAGCAGAAATGGAACCCACGACCTCTGCACTGTGAGGTTGTCGTCGTGGTTACCAGTCGTCCGCCGTTCCGCCCACCCAATAAACGGATGCTTTAAAATATCACTTACCAGAGCTGCTCTTCCACGAGCCGTGGCCGTTTGTATTCCAACGAGTATTAATTATGACGCAGTGCAGTTTTACAACATTTGCTCTCCATCCATCCATTTTCTGAACCACTTATCCTCACCGGGGCTGCAAACAGACAATAAAGTTGTCATTAGTTGTAGTTTGTAGCATTACTGGGCATCATAATCTGGTGATGAACAATTGTAATGTTAAACCTGACGTCCACATGAGATTATTATACACAAAATATTTGAAATATGGTGACAAATTGGACGAGAGGGGTGTGCGAGGAGGAGAGAGAGAGGGAGATCCGTGTGTCATGATGACGGAACAGGTTGCGCTCTGAGTTGGGCATCAGCTTGTTGTAACAATAAAAAAGGGGATAATTAAACGAACGTCTGACGTTGTGTTTTTTTAAAGATACTATAATACTTTGAAAAGCACAATGTTTTAATAAATGTCAGTTTTACTTCACCTTATTTTTCCAACTTTGCTCCTCAAAACCGCAATTTAGCGCCTCCGCTTTGATTTATCTTAACATTAACTCAGGGCTTCTCAATTATTTTCGGTTACGCCCCCCCCCCCCCAGCAAGAAGAAAACAATTCGTCGCTGTGCGCAATGAGAGCGCCACTGTCACCTACTGGAGTGGAGGAGCAATTACACTTTATTGTAGTGAATTGGAAAAAAAAGCATGTTTCCCAGGTTCACATGAGCCCCCCCCCCCTCCGCCCAGCATCAAACCGCGCATCACTATTTGAGAAACACTGCATTAACTCAACATTAACGTCTAATACGTGGCTGGCAAGTGACAGCTGTCCTCTCGTACACGTTGAACCCATCAGACACGTGGACAAACCACGGCAACATCACAAATGATTAAAAAAACACAGCCTTAAAAATTCTGACATTGCTCCAGTGAGTCTTTTGCAATCGCACTGTAGTTCAGTGTTGTTGTGTTGTGGCGTTCGCAATTTGTGACCTCCCTCCGCCTCACCTTTAAAGTTTTGTTTGCATGTTCTGCTATAAATGGAGGCAAAAGGCCGAAAGTATGTATTTTTAACACGATGGCGTGTGCCTGCCGCACTCCAAGATGACTTATTAACCTCATTCACCAACTTGTGTACATCTTTGTGGGCTTCATTTCTTGTTCTGACATCCAATAGTTTGCTGTAAAGCAGGTGAAATGCAAAGCCTCCCATCCTGTAGCTCATCCTAATTAAATATTTACTCTGTGAAACAATACCGGCCAGTCCATCCTGTAGATGTTTACAGCACGGCTTCTGCTTGCAGACTAGCCTCTCAGACCTCTTCCAAATCTAATATAGCCATCCATAAATAGCGCGCCTATCCAGCCCATATTGGCCGTGAGTGACAATGCCCCGGAGCCAATCCGGCTCGCCCAATTCGCCTGGCCCCGCCCCTCCACGCTCCACTGCCACTTTAATGGCCCTCCGACCGCCCATTTACCTAATATGGACAAACAGGGGTGTTGATTGACACATAAAGACACGCCTCTCCGTTTACCCTCGCCCCTCCCCTCCCTTGGCTTCCCATCAGAGTCTATTTTGGCAATACGGATACACATGGAGCCTCCATCACCTCCACTCTCTTTTACGCACCGAGCCCGGTAATGCGCGCAGGTCCTGATCGGCACCTTCTGAGCAATCGATCCCCTTGTGGACTAATATGACCAACATGCGCGTATAGAGGCGTGACACGGCAAAAGAAAACGAAAGAAAAACAACCCCGTGGAGGCGAATTTCCCGTGGATCCGTCTATCTTTTCCCAACGCGAGTGTCAGCATGGACGTCCTGGCGAACCACAGTATATTTCAGGAACTTCAGCTCGTGCACGACACCGGCTATTTCTCCGCCTTGCCTTCGCTGGAAGAGAACTGGCAGCAGGTAAGTGTCCAAACCACGCGCGGCTGACGCTGATCACACTCACGAAAGAGGGACGCCAACTTTTGAGCCAAGTAGAAAGGGATAAATAGGAAAAAGCTGCTTCTTTTTTTTTTTTTTTTTTGCCTCAATCACTCATACAGTATATGTGACACTTTTCCCAGAGCTGGATGGGATGCGGGCGCACGCCGGCGCGTAATAAAGCTGTCAAGTGCGATTTGGGATGATGAAGATACGCAGGCCATCACCGAGACAGAATTGGTCGTGAATTATACATCCGCATTACCGAGTTGTGAAGCCCCCACACGAAGAGATGCGCGCACTCCCCCCCCCCCCCATTCATTTCCCCTAACAACCCCTCACCCGCCTTATCCATAATAGATACCCTGACATGTCTGTCTTTGCATCTTTTAGATAGAATGCTGACGTACATATTCCAGAAAGACATTATCTGCTTTCTTCTATTCTATCTTACTTCCGGATTCGAAGTTCAGCGGATGGCGATGTGAGCACATGGTCACATGATGATCGAGACCATGTGTCATTTTCTGCACAGATCCCCATTGTAGAGCCTTTTTCATGCATAATCTTTTTTTTTTTTTTTTAAACCTAAAATTTAACTGTTTGGGTTGAATTAAATACAAAATTAATGCTATTTGAGCATCTGCACCACCTGCATTGCTGCTTCTGGCGATGATGCTGACCATGCTCCATTTGGCAGACTAACCGAAAGACACAGAAAAAAAAAAAAAAACAATTCTACATATATAAACACAACATAGTTGAGCTTTTCCTCCCTCTTTGCTTTATGCCTAAAGGCGAAAAAAAATGAGAGGCGAACAGTGCGTGACGAAGGATCCATTTGTTGTGGCCAAGCAGCCTAATTGGCATCCCACTGTTACCCACCAACGCATCTTTTCATAACATGCTCCCAACTCCCTGCCTCCACTGTCAGTGTTTTTTTTTTTTTTTTTTTAAATGGCACTCCGCACCTCACTCCCCCCCCTCCCAGCCAGCATCTCTGAATCAATACCAAATGCAAATGGAAGCGAGTGTGAGAGCTCTTATCTGGAGAGGCTGGAAATGTCAGTTTGCTTTGACTGGGATGATTGCCTGCAGCCCACAAGATATAATTCATTTTGGAATGAAAAACAATGTCCCCCATTTAAATTGGACTTGAATTCTCCCACTTGTAGCAACGTGTTGGCTTTACTCTCATACAGATGATGATTTGTTCTGTATGGCAAGATTATTTGCTGCATCTTGAGACACTTTTTTTTTTCCCCGTCCGAAATGTATTATCATTTCGTCTATTGACTCGAGCAAATTGTAATAATCCCACAAACAGTCTCTTGAGTCTCATTGCCCAACGGAAATAACCAAATGTTGCTTTGCGTTGCACTCTCTTGGCAAAGCAAGCCGTATGCCTGCCGCGACAACGTGACCATACCGGCGAATTTGAAAACTTGAGGTTCGCGTATGAAATATATAATATAAGTATGGAGTATGAAATCTTTCGTAGGCAGTTGTTGTCGGTCCACAATGGCTCCCAAAGATGCGAGAGTGGTGACTGTGTCCCCGATCCGTGTTTGCGACGAGTGCTTCCGGCCGTAATCTGAGGATGGACAGCAGACACGAGCAAAAGTGTTTCGGGGGATCTGCACATGGCACATTTGAGGGCGCGATTTGTTGCATTATTGGAGCTAACAGAGCCACGCTGAAATGTCGCTCGTTCCTTGTCGGAACAAATAGCCGCATGCTAATCAACTGGATTGAGTTGTGATTTCCCCTCAGAGACGTAGAACTCAACACCAACAAGGAATTATCTCAGCTGCCGTTCTCACCAGTGTTTGTTGTGCGTTTTTGTAAAGCGCCCTCCGCTTTGATAAAGCCTCATTTTGACATGTGGGGGCCGACATTTCTCAGCATCTTGGGGTGATTTTTCACCCGCCGTCAGACTCCGCTGATGATGCATCTTATTTCTGTTGCACTTGACCCTGATTGGTAACAGGACACCACAAACGACTGTTCATCATTCGCCCCCGGGACACACTCCATGCCCTCCATCACATATAAAATATTATCCCGGAGAGCTTTAACATACACACACACACACACACACACACACACACACACACACACACACACCCACATGCATCCAAAGTGAGTGCATGACTACAAGTTGCTGCAGCGCATCCTGGGTGTCTAAATGTGGGTGGCATCAGAGGCGCTCGCATATATGCGCTCTCTGGCACGCACATTTCAGTGGCTGTCTGGGGCAAGGTGGTGGTGGCGATGGGGCGGAAGGGGGGTTGGAGTGGGGGGGTCGGTGCAAGCATGGCAGTGGAAGCCAGAAGTTGCCGAGTACGCACATTCTCCAGCGCTGCAGGGTTTCACATTTCACAGTCGGGTGGGCTTGAACCCCAAAGGACTGACGAGCTACCGCAGACAGACAAGAAGAAGATGGCCGTCCGGAACGTGTGAGAAGAAGAACGTGGATGGTGATCCCCCACCCCCCCTCCCGTCCTCGTCCTCCTGTTTACAGGAAGGCGCTGGTGAAAAGATCGTGAGTGGCAGCTATCGGAAAAGAACTGAATCCATACGTGCGAGCGCACATCCAGTCGTGTGTCTCACGAAGTTATGTAATCCTCATTGGGCCACACCTGCTTTTCTCACACACGGCCGACTCGGTATCAACCACCCCGCTTTCTTGCCTTTCCGATTCTGCCTTCTGTCCTCGTTCCCGCCTATAGAAGTCGCTCATTATGGATTTTTTTCGACTTGTTCTAGTACTCTTCCCCTCAATTTGGTTGCATTTTATGCCCAAAAAAGATTAGATTAGGCATGATTAAGTGGTCTATAAGCAGGAAAAGTTCGGACAAATGTATGTGTCTCAGACAGCCCTGGCCATTTTCAACGTTTAAAAAGTTAATTAGATTAAAAAAAAAAAAAAAAAAGGCAGCACTGGTTTATTGCTTCGTCCTCATCTGCGTCCAACAATCATTTCAAGTGGAATTCCCTGAGTGAAGTCTCTTGAAGTCTGCAAAATGTATTTGCTCCTTGTTTTCCCAAATTCCCAAAACATTCTTCAAGTATTACACACAGTTCTTGTGATCTTGTGACACTCAGATGGCTAATATGATTGACGTCTGCCTCGAGCCCCAAAACCAGTCAGGAGATCTTGGTCACGTACAATCTATTGGACACGGCCTGTCCGCGTGAAAGGCGGCCTTTGTATAATCCAGCCGTAAGCTTTTTTTTTTTTCCCTCAAAGCATCTATTTGGAGCGTGTCTGTTTGTGCGGGTAAAATAATGGCCATTAAAAAAAAAAAAAAAAAAGAACGAGCAAAGAGTTCATCCAATTAAAATGAGCTGATAAATGAGGCATAACTGCTCCGACTCAATCCGGAGCCGCCGTTAACAAGACATGTTGCTCGCTGTTTGTTCATATTGAGGCTTGCTCAGGTTTATCGCCCGCTGATGGATCCCGTGCACACTCAAGTTTGTGTAATGAGATGTGCAAGTGACCCCCTGACCCAGTAACATCCATTCTGTTATGAGAGCGCTTGGTGAACTCGGCCATGTCTGTCTCATCATTCAGGCAGCCGAAAGGCTAGCGCCAGTGATAGGTGCCTGCGACTGCTTTATGGCCGCTGATGAAAAGCCGGGAAGCATTGATGAAAGACGCCGCGCCGGTGGATGTATTCATTTGCCTGACACGCCGCGGAGGGAGGGTGGGAGGGGGGGGCCGGGGAGCGCTGTGGACAAGCACATCTTTATGTATCGCGCTACCACTCTAAGTTTGATGAACAACGGTGCAGAAAAGTCACTTGTCGTTTGGCGGCCGCACACCCGCGCACACGTGGCGTGGCGATGACTTTCACATCATTTGAGCCCAATGTCGGGACGCTCGTCACACTGCTCGGGCACGCTTGGATGCTCGGCTTGTCACAGACACGGAAAAAGAAGGCTCGTGTTCAGACAAATTTGTGTTCACGCCAGTGATGTTTCATAGAAATTTCTGCTCACGTGAAAACACATTCACAGACTGTCACAGGTGGGCAAAGGAATCCGGTGGCGCGATAAGCACTAACTGTGTTACCATTTTTGCTCATTTAAAAAAAATACTTTTTAAAAAAAAAAAATAATTAAAGTGAAGTAACTTTGGAATCTCGCTCTTAGATAAGACGTTAACCAAACAAAAATAAGATTAAAATGATATAACCCACCGTGACGACATGCAACTCCAAGCCCCTCAGCCTCGCATTTGTGCTCATGGTCAAAAAAACAAAAAAATTCCGTGACTAAAAGCAAAGCAAATAGAAGAGCAGAATGGCAGCCGAAGATCTTGACTCGGCTTAAACATTCAAAATGATACAAGTGTGTGAACACGGTAAAGAGTTCTCAAACCTTTTTGAATCTCGGCGAGATAAGACTCTTGACAAATGAAGGCCATGTACATGAACACGAGCGGTGCAAAACACGTCGGGTCGAGGTGTAACTTACGAAAACACATTTAGATAAATATGAGTGCCTTCATGGGGTGGAGGTTTATATTTGAGCATCAATTTGAGAAAATTCTAAATCAATTCATCCTTGACATTGGGTGTATCCTTGCTTTTAAATGTTTTTATTTATATTTATATTTTTACATTATATATATATGTATATATATATACATATATATATATATGTAAAAATATTTAAAAAAAGAAAAAAATATTTTTATTTTTTTAATAAAGTTTAATTTATAAAAGCTTGTGCAATCAGATTCTACCACGTGTTGAAATTTATCGCCATGACATTTCAGCTTTCGCTGAACCTAACAATTAATAACTATTAGTATTTATATTACTATATTATTATATCTGTCATCAAAACCTGCGATTGGTTGGCAACCAGTTCAGGGTGTACCCGGCCTACTGCCCAAAGAAATCTGTTTTGTTGACCAGTGTAATTGTTCCACCCTTGAAAAAGAACAGTTAAAAAAAAATCTTGAACAAAATGACGAGTAAATACAGATCACTGCAAAATGAGCCAATGAAAGCAGATCATTTTGCTTGTTCTCTTAAATTTGTTACTTAATTAGCAACCGTAGCATGTCGCATGTTTGTTAGCCTATCATGTTTGAGCACATCAACCAGTGAGAAACTTCCGAATCTTTGTGCCTTTAAAGATGTGTATGATTCGCGTGAACATGCATTCAATATACCAAAACGACATCATTCCTTTGAAAAACCGTTTTCAAACCCAACGATCCGAAACCAACCTCAAATCAAAAGTTTGAAAATGAAACGATCCTCTCCCCTCCACCTCATCTCACTCTGCCCTTAACACGTGAAGAGGATGTTCAGGCAATTTTATGGCCGCGGCTGGCACGGCGCTCCGTCTCATCTCACTGCCTACCTGTTGCTAGGCAGCCTTGGCAAGCGATGCCAATAGAAAGGACTCCTGCCTGTTTGCTTGTTTTCCATACGGGAGAATAATCCCACCCCGAGGGAGCGTGCGACGCCCACAAAACAGACATCCAGCCATGAAGACCTTCTCCCACCGGAGCGAAGAAGAGGAAAGAGATGCAGGGCAGAGAGAGACAAGGGCAATTTGACTGAGTAAACACCGCCGCTTGTTGTCATCTGAAGCCAGTCATCAATCACGGCCTTTAGCCTGCCGCCGCTGACGGCGGCAAGGACACGCCGTAAAGCCACTTGTTTATAAAGCAGGGCGAAGCATCTTGACTCTTGGGGGATGCATATGCTTTCAAATTCTCTTGAGATGAGATCTCATCCTGGCCCAAGGTTGCGACGTGGCGGTGGCGCTCGAGCTGGCAATGTTATGTAAGCCACTTTGTGTGCGCTTTGCATGGTCGCACCACATGCAAAGCCGAGGTTATTTTTCACCTGCTCCTCTCGCTTCAAGTGTTTGAATGAGATATATCCAGCTCAAAAATGGGTGGATTCAACTTGAAATTGGGATTGGCCAACATGTCAGAGCGTGATATGCGGTGTTATTTTACTCTGACATTTCGCCTTGGTGTGAGAAAAAAAAAAAAAAAAAACGGTCGTATAAGTGTCAAATGAGAATGACGGTTGGTTTTCAACGGGCTTGGCAAGTGGCCCCCCCCCCACGATTTAATGAGACCTGTGGGAAGAGCCATTAATCAGCATGACACCGAACATGTTTCCTCATTGTTCTTGTCGCATGATGTGAGCAGGCCACTGCGTGTTTAAACCTTTGGACTGCCACACACGGAGAAAAGCCAACCAATGCCACTGAGCTGTCGCGCGGTCGGCCCGGGTAGACGACAAGATTTCAACTGTCGGCTGCAGTTTGTCCTCATTTCAAAAAAATGTAATCTCGGGTGAACTGCTTCACACACACGCATATATATATATATATATATATATATCTTTTTTTTATTTTTTTGGGGCGTTTCGAGTCATTCAGCAATTTTATTCTGTTGCTTTGACCTCATATTTAGAGATACGAGTACTGTATGGTGGCAGCGAACTCAATTGAACTCACTTCACATTGCAAAGCAGTTTGGCAAAATCATCCAAAAAATATATATATTCTATATTCTTCATCATCTGTGAAAAAATGGCTAATATTCCAGTGTCTTCTTGTGGTGAAGTTGTTGAAGATGAAGTACAATTCATTAATGTCTGCATGACTATTGTTTTATACTGCCTCCTGGTGGCCAAGGCGGGCACACAAGAAGGAACAGCACACTGAATTGGATTGTAACATTAAATCAAGATGTGCAAAATTTTATTTCATTAAATGTAATGCTGTCTGTTTTTATAAAGAACAGTATAGTGTGCTATTTTTCCTTATTTAAAAAACAAGAAAAAAAAAAAGCTTTTTAATTCAGTTCAATGGATAGATTTCAGTTCTAAGTGTTTTTAAAAGTGAGCGTGGTTCGATTAAACTTGTATCTCAAGGCACTGCAAAACATAGGCAGTGTCCGTCTCCGAAATACACAAAGCCCAGCCAATCAATGTGTGAATGATCGTTGCTGAGAGCCTCTCAAAGAATCACAGACAGTTCCTTATTTCCTGCTGGTTTCCATTCTTTGTATTATGATATAACTACAGCTACCACGGCAACCCACTTCTTGGTTGCCATGTTGGTTGTCGGTCAATAAAAAAAATAAAAAATAATAATAATGCAGTGTTATAACGTTTTCCGATTATGAACTCCAGTGGTCGCAGTTCTTCTGGTGCACTGAACGTGCGAGGGTCAGTCGACTGGTGTGGCGTTCGGTCGCATGGATCGGTGTACCGCGACCTTTTATGATGCTCTGGCAACCCAATTCAAGCATCCTCTCAACAGGACGTTGGCTCCTCCCAGGCACGGTCATGGCTAGACGGCACATCCTCTTGCTCTTTAGTTTACCGCGATTGCGTCCCAGATATTATTTCATTGTCAAATGCTGCCAATTAGTAAAGCCAGTTGCCCGTGGCCATGGTCTGGCTCTGTCTCCGTTCCGTCGGGGAAAGTTATTTGGGTCGGCAGCTATTTTCAGCCCGTGATGTTGCCAGGAATACTTCAGGGACCAGCCACTGTTTTATAAGAGAGCACATCAATAATTTTCACTGCTGTGTGTGCGTGCATGCGCGAATGTGTGTAAGCAAAGCACAGCGACAGAGCAAGCGTCACAGTACGAGTTGACTGGGTTTATGGGTGTGTGTGTGCGCGTGTGTGTGTGTACAGCAATAAGAGAAGCGTTTGCCTTTGAATATGCCGACGAGCAGGTGGTGCTGGTGTGTCTGTCGGCGCGTGTTTGTGTGCGTCTGCGTCCTGGCACACCGAAACCTGCACGACAACGCAGTTCCGTGTAAAGGTCAAAGGTCAAGCTACCTCGGCAGCTCATCCGGCCCGCTTTTGTTGAGGCGCTTTGGGGGTGAAATTGGGGTGCGGAGCGTCTGCGCTGCGGCAGCGGAAGAGGCCACTGAGTTCAGCCCATCCGTGAGCAACATCAACTCTCACTCTCGGGCTCTCTCGCCACTCTTGGCGGAGAGCCCGGTGGCGAGGAGATGTCTTTCAATATTTTAAGCAGCTTGGGCTAATCTTTCCCACTCGGGTTTGTCTTAAAAGCGTTGCTGTGGGAATCGAGTCGGAGCGACAGCGTACCACCTGCTCATGCCGCTGCACGTAAAGTCGTCGGGATGTGAACACGATTAAATTGCGTAACTGCGCCTGCTTTATTTTTATTTTATTTATTTTTTTTGTAGGAACTCGTTGTCTTTATGACACCACTATGACATTTTAGAGATTGATGTCAAATAAGATGCCAATGTTTTGGACTTGGAGGAATGAAATCAGTCCATCACCTTAATTGATTCAAATGAACTTCTCTTGAATGTCCAGCTTTGAAAAATGAGGAAGTTCCAGAAACGTGGAAAAATGACGGCATTTTTTTGGGCCTTTACTATCAAAGTGGAAGTCGAGCTCGGAAGTTTCCGACATCCGTGGTTATTTGTAAACATGCAAATGCCCAGCATGCAGCATCCTTGCTGTGCAAGCGGCAAGCACACCCACCGAGATGCGTTTTTTTTTTTCCCCTCTGGCTGGAAATAACATTATGCAACCATTAATTCACCCATGTCCTTGCTCCGGTGTCCCTTTGTGTAAATTCTGTGTAAATTCTGTCAATTGTTGAAAAGCATTCCCGGCATATTTTTGGCAAGGCCGCACATGTCATGCACAAGGTAACTCAATGTGCTTCACACAGCACCGAAAAAGCAAAAAGTAAATTAACGAAAAGGACGTACGAGGGGCATTCAATAAATTAGGTGAATTCTTCGGGAAAACGACTTCTAATGTAGATAGATTATTATTTTTTTTTAATTTCCAACGTAGACTCCCAGCACTCTCACACACACTTTTCCTGTCTGTGCACAAGCTTGAGCATTCTGTCAGCGTGAAAATCTTTGCACTGACGTCTTCTTCCTCAACACTGCCTCGTCCTTCTTTAAAACAATTTAGCCCACTTGTAGACATTTCTTCGGTTTGTAGAATTTTAACTGGTTTGCACGCTTCACCATCCCAAAACTTGATAACTGACCGCAGTTCAATCCTGGAGCATGTTTTTTGGTCAGCCATCTTTGTTAATTTTTTAAAATCTGCAAAACAAATTCTGTCCATGTGAAAAAAAGTAAAAAAAAAAAAGTAAGCTTCTTTCTGTATTCTAAGTCCTTACACTGAAACATTCACTGAATTTATTGAATGACCCTGATATATTTTGGACGACATTTAAACACATTAACCGAAGACTTGATTCATTTATTTCTTTTTTTATTGAACATTTTCATGTCCAACATTTTGTGTTCCACAATAATAATTCATAGCACTGTTCAACTGGAACAAAAACCCTGGGGAGCACCTTTCTTTTGTCACGCTTCAAAAAAGAAAGAAAAAATAATAAAAATAAAAAAAATAATTAATAGTGATAATAATAAATTAAATAATATATATAAGTGAATAAATACATGAATAACAGGGAAAACACTCTCTAGAATATAACCAAATTATGACAGGTTTAATAAAAAAAAAAGCCTCAGGTTAGCAATAAACAAACGTCTTGAAGAAGACTTGATTTTTTTTTTTAAACCTTTAAAAAAGTAGATTAAAGAAATAAAAGTAGCTTTCCAAAATGTGTACAAATGTTTAAAAGACTTTAATCAAATGTATGGCAGAAAAGTGACATTTTTTAACAGTTTATTCCATTTGCCTGCAGCATCACCACGAAATGCCGCTTCACCATGTTTTCTTTGCAATCTGAGCTCTACAAACTGACCCGAGTCGAGTACTGTAGTCTGGTACTAAAAATATCATTGACGTGATCAGCGACGAGGCGCCACTTTTATTCCATTAGTGCTGACTTAAGAAAAAAAAAAAGTGCCCGGCGCGCAAGCCCAAGTGCACGCCGCCACTTACCTGAGCTAATTCACCTCATGCCGCTGCCACTGCCCATCTTTCGATGCGCTCTCTTGTTTTCATTTGGCACGGTAGGGATGACGGCGGCCCGTTGCACAATGCCAGCGTGCTTCCTTAATTCAGCATGTATGAATGAACCTTATCAGCGGTGGCACAGCGCCACCGTTGCCGTCGGGACGTGATTGTGCTCGCGAGCGGCCTTTTTCACATGCTCCGCTGTGTGAGTGCGACTTTTTCCGCTCCACTGTTCCCTTTATCTCTTGCCCCTGTTATTGTCGGCCCGTCTTCCTGCTCGCGCTCGTTCACCGCTCGCCACGCTTTTGTTTCCTCGTGCCTTTTCGCAGCCAAGGACTCGCTCTTTGGACCCGCCATTGTGTGCGGTAGTGAAGATTAGCCAGTCTGACTCACACAATGTGGGGTACCCTACATCCGGCGCACAGAATCCCCAAATCCCACCGCAAGCTGTAAAACCGCCGTTGTCGCCGAACAAAACCACCACCACCACCCTAGAACTCCCTACACGCCCCCCCCACACACACACGCGCCGTGCGCATGTTGCCGTAAAATGGCTGAAATGTCTCGTGATTAGATTAGGATGGTTTTGACAGCTAAGAGGGGCTACTTGGCCAATCGTACGCCGATAAACAACGGCTCACCCAAATCCAGTTAAAGAGACTTTCCTCCTTGGCGCTCTCGTCGCTGGGATTATACCCCCCCCCCTCCTCCCCGCTTTTGCCTCCATCCTCTTTTGCCGCATCTTCATCCCTCCTCTCCATCGTTCCTCTTCTGTCTCGAGCTCTCGATCCTCTTACGCACTCACTTCTCAAAGCATCGTTCTTAGCCGAGAACAAAAAGTCATTTTCCGCTCGTTGTCGCACACCTTTCAGGGAGATTGGCTTCGGTCGTTAAAAGTGCTGCACACTTGTTGTACCCCCGAGCCCTCCTGAGCGCTGTGCAGCTCAAGGTGAGCGGAACCTCAAGCGCTCAATCTTATTACATGTCATGCGAAAGACGGATTATCCACCTGTGATGTTTCTTGGAAAATATTATACTTGGCATGGTTGAGGTCGCGGCACGGTGGACGGCTGGTGAGCACGACGGCCTCCCAGTGTAGAGGTGCAGGGTTCGATTCCATCGCCGACGTTCCTGCGTGGCTTTTCTCCGGGTATTCCGGTTTCCTCCCACATTCCAAAAACACGCACGGTTGATTGATCATTCTAAATTGTACCTCCCTCGGTGTGAGTGTGAGAGCGAATGGTTGTTCGTCTTTGTGTGCCCTGCGATTGGCTGGCAAACCCGTTCAGGCCTACAGCCCCAAGACAGATGGGCTCGGCTCCAGCACCCCGTGCGACCGACGTGAAGAGAAACTGAACAGATAATGGATGGATGGATGTTTGAAGTTACAGAAGTAAGACTATTAGGAAATAGACGTACGCTTCAATTGAATGCAAAACAAAATATTTCAAAACAAAAAAACGGATCCACTAAACGAGGAGTCATGTTTTTATACTCGTGCATTATCCGCTCCGAGCCCATCAGCAAATTGTGATTTAACAACTGGCGATGTGTTGTTATCAGCTCGGTGCTCACGCGATCTGAAAGCACCGCAAGACTTTGACGGAAGGGCCCGACGCTGGCACTGATTATCACTGCCGGGCTAATGTCGGCTGATAAGGCCGCGTGTGTAATTAAGCTGTTTCCGCCACATGTTATCTGGAACGAGGTAAGACGCAACTGCCGGCAGAGATGGAGCACTTCGTCGATCAGGAGTATCTGGATCTTTTGACTCTAAACTGCAGCGCGATGTTTGTAGATCTTTCACCCCTGGCGTGACCCTCTTTTCTTCGTCTGCATGTTTCGCCTCTCAGAAAGCAGATAAATGAGCTTCCTCTCTCCAGCTCCCTTCTCTTTGTGTCTCTCCTTTCCCTTATTGAATTTTTATTTTTTTGTGCCCCACCATCGCCTCTCAGATCCCTCCTGGTCCAAACAGCGCACCCCTGCCAGTCATCCTGTTGAGAATAGCGCGTAATGCAAAAGGGGCGCTCAAGTTGGGGTCGAGCAAAATGAAGCGTTGCCTCCCTTGGAGCCCCGCAGGCTGCTTGGCCACGATGACGCCGCGCTGCTCTCGGAGGAGGCTGCAGCTTGCAAGGTGGGGTGGGGGGTTGCGCAGCCAGGAGCCTAAAGGGGAGCTTAGCAGGAAAGGGGGAGGAGGGTGAGTTCTTTTGGGATCTTGCGCGCATGCAGGTGGGGGTGCGGTGTGTAAGGATTGCTCAGCGAAGCTATAGATTACAGTCTGTCTGCGGCGACTGCCACCACTGATGAGCTCTATGCAGGCATCATTCCCGATCGATTAGTCACTGCAATGCAAACACACACACACACACACACACACACACACACACACACACACATGATGGTGAGATGGTCAGCGCCGTGGGCTGCAGGTCATTTAGCTGTCACCTCAAAGTGATGGCCGGGCCCAAGATCAATGGGAGGCCTGTAGCACCTCGCCAGGATGAGACGCACACAGCGGGACTCTGCATCAAAAGAATAAGAGCGTTAAGTTGACCCTGACTTCGTAAATAAATAAAACCAAGTGCTCCGCTTTAACAACCGCGCCCCCCCCACCACCTTATTTGTGGGAAAACCTTCACAAGTGCGTCGCCACAAGACGAGGAAAGTCAACGGCAAAGCAAACCCGGTGGACTCCGGAGTTTTTTATTTATTTTTTTTTAAATATTTCATCGATCTGTGACTTGCCATTAACAGGATGTCGCTTGTTATGCTAAATAATGCAGAATCGATGTGTCTAAGAATTTACATCGAGGAGAAAAAAAAAAAAATCCATCTTACTCAGCAATAGTGCAGCGTCGAAAAGGACAAAGTAGATGAATCGGTTCCTCCTCACATCCCCATGTAAACCTCTCGGCATTTAAACGCTTTTTTTATTTTATTCATAACACCTTGTCTCTATCACAGCATCTGTAAAAACTAAGTATGCTAAAATTAACGAGCCATATCCATCCCATTACATTTATCTGTTTAGTGGTGTTTTGGGTGCTCCTTTAGGGCATTATGCACGCTCCTCTGTTCATATTTATAACCCTGACTTTTTATTAGCGGCGTAGCGGGGAGCTAACAGTTGGGAGGCAGCCTGCGCTTTGATGGCGGTGGCAGGCTGGTGGAGGGAGGCGACGGGGGAGAGGGCATCAGCTGCCAGGCCCAGGGCCCCGCAAAAGAGGGGAGGTGAGGCTGAGCCTCGCTGTCTGTCTGCTGTTGTCACACCTGCTCTATTTAAAACTGCAGTTGTGCGTCTGCCATGCGCCGGTGGCTCCTTTTTAATGATTTCTGTTGCATTTTGGAATTTTTTTTTTTTTTTTTTTTCAAGAAGAAGAAGCCCAAAACAAGCTTAAGGGGCTCGGAAAGAAGATTAAAAGCTATAAACTGTGCTAATCTATGTAAAGAAATCCTTGTGCAAATATGCGACATTACTCGGCACTCTACACTCATTAAAATGGACGAATGAATATAAAGGCATAGAAATGTCTTTTTAATTTCCCTTTTGTACAGCAAATGCTTGCATCGTGTATTTTTTTTTTTTTTAAATCAAGGTGCAGCAATTTGTGCAAACATGTAAGCAAGGCCTGCCAAGTGATGTACAGCAGAGAATACCTATGCTAGTGAACCTGCAGATGAAACACAAAGCAGCTTACATTGTTGGCATAAACAGGATAAGAGATCTAATTTGCTCCTGTCTGTGTGATACACGAATTGCACACATTTACTTACATATAGAAGCGTTGACTCAGTTGTTTTCAACCTACAGTCTTTCGCATCATCACCTTTTTGCCAAAAGAATCAAACATTTTACGTGAGTAAGATTCAAGTCTAGGGGTTTATATGATCTCGCCAAAATAACAAGAAATTAGAACCGGTTTGGGATTGTCACCCGCTTATTGCATTTGCTTTCAGCTACCACAGAACAGCACTTTAAAAAAAAATATTTATATATATAAATATATATCATATATATTTTTTTTTTTTAATTGGAAAATGCCAATGATACAAAAATAATAAATTGGCAACTGTAGAAATCAGTACAAATACGACCTCCCCCCTGGAAAAAAGAAAAAAAAAAAAAAGAAAAATGAAGACAGAAAAAGGTTACGTAACAACATGAATGGGGCAAAAAGGTTTATATAAAAAAAATTTGAATTACTGCAAATCTCCACTGTTTTCAGAGCCTTTTCTTTGACAAATACCTAAAAGTGCTGTTTAAATTCATTATAAAAGGCAATAAAGCATGGCTTTCTTCTATGGAATTTGCAACAATTAATGCAATATTTTAACATTATGACCAAAAGATTTATCAGTTAATATGCCTTAACTTTTTCCACACTATCTTCAAAAAAAAAAAAAAAAAGCGATCCTGTCATCCCTTTCAATATTATCGTGAATAAACTCACAGAATTTCTGCCATAATAAATGAACAGTTCCAACAGTTTCAATATCTTTCCCGGAGTACAGCTCTATTTTTCGACGTCGCTTGCCTCCGACGTCACCTCAAACAAGGCGGAACAAACATAGACCAGGGTACATGAACCGCTCTTAAACCGACACTAAGATTCAAGACATGTGCTACCGGATGGCTGCAAATGCACCGTCACCGTCGCCACCTTTCACTCCCGCCTCATTTCGGCCCACGTGAAGGAATCAACCCAAAAAGCACATTAGGAAAATGGAACTTGGCTTTGTGCAAAACCAATAAATGTCGGCACTCTAGACGGGCTCTCCGCCAAGTCGTCTCTCTCTCTCTCTCTCTCTCGCTCGCGCTTTAGGGCACCATATCAGCAAAGCGATTTGTTTATGCATGAGCGTACAGTGGGTGTTTGCGCAAAAAAACACGAGCGCTGAATAATTACACTCAGAGCAGCATAATTATGCTTCACGCACGCAGACGCCGTGGCACCACCCACATGGCGCGGCCTTAAAACGCGCGCAAGCTGCTGATCTACGACATGACCTTCTCTCCAACAAGGTTAATGTCACCACCTGGGGGACGTGGACGCGGTGGGGCGATGGCGTCTGATGGAGTGACAGGAGGGGAAGAAAGCGTGGCCGTCACAAGTCGCGCAAAAGTTGCACACGCTCCAACTCTGACAGAAATTGTAACTTTATATTCAATGAGTGTTTTTGGTGTACGTGCATCCTCCTGTGTGTGTGTGGTGCCACCGACAGGACCCTCTTACACACTTCCAAAAAAGTATTCACTCCCCCGTTCCTTCTGCGGAGAAAATGAAGTCAAGACCTTCCTCGGCTCTTTGACCGAGTCGCCGCCGTCGCTCTACTCACTTTCCGCTTCCCTCTCCCTCCCACTTATCCTCTTCCGTCCTCTTTTCTGCCTGCTTGGGCTCTCTCTCCCTCCCACACACACTCTCACCTTGGTTTGCAATCCTCAGCGCTTTGCTGAAGAAATTCCTCTCTGAGTGGCCGGTTTAGGCGGGTAATTAGTGCTCACCTTGGGAGAGGAAGCCGCCGCCACGATGAGAGGACTGAAAAAGTGAGGCGAAACCGGCGCGGATGTGAAACATCACTCCAACATGTTTGGCAATTTCGATACGGCGTACAGGAAGCGAGAAATGATGGAGGCGTGTGGCGCAGGGAGGAGGTGGGTGGTCTTCATTTTAATTTGATGTCAGTATGCAAATGGTGTAAACATTGCAAAAAAAAAAATGAGATACCCTTTTGTTCCTGGAAGACACATTCCCTTAGCAACAGACCCCACCCTGCCCAAAAAAAAAAAAAAAAGTGTGATTTTATTTTTAGAAGGTGCAAACAAGGAGAGAAGGATGCGAGAAGAATTGGGGAAGCAGGAGCGAGGTGGGGGAGGAGGGGGGCGGGGAGTGTAAATATCTCTGATGTGTTCAGTCTGTAAAACCTTATTTCTGATAATGGGAGCAGCGACTCGGCGTGTCAGTGCCTATTTACACACAAATGAAGTGGGGAGTCGTACGCACCCGCCCGAGCTGCTCGCCTCCATCTCAGCTGTCAAAACAGGTTAGCGGCTACAAGTGAAACACAACGATCCCTGGGATCAAACTGCCGCCGTCTGCCCGCACATAATAGCTTTATCCTTGGACATTGGACGCCTTCATCCCTGGGCCGGCTCGCCTCATCCGAGCTTGACTACAGCGCGTAATCGACTCCTCACGACGCCAGTGCGCACAAATCGACGGACAAATTTGGTTTAGTCGCTATGATTAGGTGGGGGGGGGGGGGGAGTAATTAGGAGGAAGCCAACCATAAATACAGAGGAATAAATCTTCCAATACTAGTTGGCTAGAAGCTGACACATGCATGTTTGTCACGTTTGATAAGAACTTTATGCAGTTTAGGACATCTCCTGTTTTGCTCGCAATCAATCAGCGTGTGAGCACCGTCGCAGATTTCTGGTCGCGTGCGTGCGGGATTTTTTATTTTTTTTTCGTGACAGAGTGAGTTGAGTGCCCACAAGTGCATGATGACATACGGGATGATGGATGTTTATTAAATTGGATGGCTAACTGAGCGTTCGTCTGTTTTTATCTGTTCCAGACCTGCCTCGAGTTGGAGCGCTATCTGCAAACGGAGCCAAAGCGTCTGTCGGAGCTCTTCGACCACGACTTGGATGGACTCTTGACCCCGGCCTACCTGAAGGAGGACGGCGAGGAGGAGCTCGCCGACGTTCTCCTCCCCGGCATACGTGAGCCACCGAGCACACCGACGGAGATACTCTGCCCCACACGGAAGAACCTCCCCTCCGCCACGTCGATAAAAACGGAACCAAAGGTACCAGAACCCTCAGAAGAGATGGAAGGAGTTCACCAGGCCCAGCTCAGTGCCGTCACCTCCCTGACGCCGCCCTCGTCGCCGGAACTGGGCCGACACCTCGTGAAACCCAGCCCGTCCCTAACGGCATCCGCCGACGGGACGCTCACCCTCAAGCTGGTGGCCCGGAAGGTGGGGCTCAGCGCCGCCCGGCTGGTGGCAGCGCATCCGCTCCCCGTCCAGGTGAAGGAGGAAGACGAAGGAGTAGCGTGTGTGCTCGGGGAGCTTCCAGAGAACAAGAAGAGGATCCACCGCTGTCAGTTCAACGGCTGCAGGAAGGTTTACACCAAGAGCTCACACCTAAAGGCCCATCAGAGGACACACACAGGTGAGACGATTTTGGGATATCTCTAATCGTGCCACTTGCATCACTCGGTTTCCGTGGACATTGGGTATTTTCCAAGTTACTGAAGCGTTCTCCATTCTCAGTGAAGAATGATCTGAAGTACGGAATGAAAACCACTTGTAATATTGAAGGAGTGACACCGCTTCTGTCTTTCGACCTGAACTCCAGTGACGAGACTTTTGGTGAGAGCGAATGGGGAGGGTCCCGATGCCATAACTCTCTCACTCGTCCATCTCCATCCCAAAGCACTCAGACCCCTGTCGGGGAGCTGTCCTGCGCCTGAGTAACTGCTCAGTGATGGATGGATTGACCTGGATCGGCCGCCTGCCATCCCCAGCTTTATTTCTAACCCCACCACCACACACCCCCACTTCCCCCTCTAACGCTTCCTGCAGGTCTAGGTCATTGACTGGCCACCTTTTGCTGGGGCTGTAATCATCCAGAAACTGCAAATATGTTGCAGACATAACCGTCATGGCAGGTTGCCTTATATTGTCGCGTGTCAGGGCACGACTTTCCGTCATCTCCGAGGTTCTGTGATCCATATTTGATGATTAGGAACTTGCGTTATGGGACGTTAGTGTTGTTACGTTCCAATTTACTTCCAAGCGGAACTTCATCATTAACTTCTTGAACAGTGTGAGGTAAACTTGATCCACCATATTTTGAGCAATAAATCTATTTTCAGATTACTCACGTGAGTTTTTTTTTTTTTTAACGCAAACGTCCAGTATTCTTCGGGATAAACTCACGTGTGGTAAGTTGCGTGTATTGTGACAGCTCGGGTGTGACTGACGGCTGTGATGTAGGTATGCAAGGAGCCGAGGAAAACAAGCGCGCGGGTCTTCAGTAGAGAGTTGAACAGCAAGTGTTTATATTTATAGATCAAATACGTTACCAATGACAGCGTAGCAAACAACCCACTATAACGGGTGGTTTCAGTACTAGCAGAATAATCTCAGTAAAAGTATGTTCAGTAAAATCAACTGCGCCAGCCGATGTTGGCTGCTGATTGGTCATTGGAGAAGACGGATGACATGCGTTTAGCTGTTCATGGATTGAACAGATGAATTTGCACCCCTCAACGCCACTGTCAAAGCTGCGCAACGTCCATGTTTATGCTTCGGAGCGGGGGTCTTCAATCCTGTTCCTCGAAGGCCGGTGTCCTGTTCGTTTTCCGTCTGTCCCTGGTGCAACACACCTGAACGATCGTTATCTAGCTTTTGCAGCCCTTGCTGATTATCTGATCGTTTGAATCAGCCGTGTTGCTGTTGGAAAACCTGCAGGACAGCGGCCCCCGAGGAACAGGATTAAGGACCCCCTCTTCGGAGTAAATCGGCTCGTCTCTGACTTGTTTGACAAAAGGCCAAGAAAACTCTTAAGGTTCGATTGAACTTTATCTTACTCAGTAAGTGCTCGCCGCACTAAAACAAGGACACACAATCATTGTGTTCACGTGTCAAGAATAATTGCCATCCAAGTGGGTAAAAATTATGTCAAGTGGGATGACCCCAAAAAAAAAAGAAGTCAAGTGTGCAATTTCAAGCTACTTGTGTTGACCTGACACAAGATAATTGTGCGGGTTTAAGATGAAACTGCAAATAAATGGAATGTTTTCGCTACATAGATGCAGAAGAGTGACGTGCAAAAGGACAGAAGGCAAGAGTCAAAGAAGCCAGGAAGGATTTAAGGCAACGACCCTCTTTGTGAAGCAACAGCTGTACCGCAGGCTCCCCAGTCACCGCGCCATTATCCTGACACGTTTAAAGATGTCATTACTCAAATCCTCTTTTTCTTGCTTGTTATTTCCATAAATTACTGCCGGCGAAAAAGGCGACGATTTAATCTGGAATTAGACGGGTCGGCATGGAATAGCGGTGCCCTGTGGAGCTTTTTTGTGAATAGGCTTATGACAGATAAGGAGTGGTACAATTAGATAGGGAAGAGCTAAAACACAAGACTGCTGGAGTTATTCTTCCTCTGTCGCTCGTTTGACATCCTTCATCACCTTCCTCTCGCCTCTCCTGTGTCTCCCTTCACGAGAATATTTGAACTCCAGTTTTTATTTGACTCCCGTGGTAGTCGCGGCTTCTAACATATTATATGCCACGTGGCTGTTGGTGAGTCGTAACATGGTGGCAGGCAGTCAACAGTGGGACGCCGGCTTCTGGTTGTCACGGTTACGCTCCCATCATTGTATCCATGGTCACTCACTGGCGGCGACCACGCGGAAGCTATCAGCGAGTAAATGACGTGAACTTGCACTACCTGTATTTTTGCCGAATTGAAAGCAATTTCAAAGAGAAGTTGTCCCGTTTGACACATCAATAGTTGCGCCCACCTCAAAGCTCTCTATTTACCAGTGGTGGCGGGTCAAGACCTTCATGGCGTTCTCTGCAGGCCTAACATAATCGAGAAATCAGGATCATATTCTTCACATTGATGTCATATTATATCCTAGTGTTGAATTTCTAGGGGAGAGTTTTGATCCAATCAGAATTCAGCTAATTTGTGTTGCCAGGCAGATTTCATAATACCAGTAGCACACATTATTTGTCCAAGTCCTACAGATACAATCATGCGAGCGTCCGTTCTGTGTGTGTGAGGGGTGTTTACAGTTGATAGACAGTTGCGAAAGCCAATCAGATCGCGAGTTGATGACAGGAAAGCCTTCTCGCTGGCCTTACGTTGAAGGTGATGAACGCGTCTTCTGATTCGATACTCACTTGTGAGGGGGCAGCGCTATGCGGAATCAACACACTGGGAAGTCGTCACTGGCGACCGATCAGAAATCTAAAATATATTCTTACTTTTTAAAACCACAATGGCCGAAGGTGGGAAAAGTGTGGATTTAATTGCGGATACACTTGCAAGACCATTTTCAAGACGGACCTTTCAAGAGAAGCTTAAATGATGGCAATATGAGGGGGATTTATTCAAGTCAAACTAAGTACGATTTCACTGAAGGCCTTTGTGTGAAATGCACGTCCCACCACTGCTATATACTCCCCCCCCCCCCCCCTTCCACCTTCTCTTCATGCCACTGCCCCCAACCCAACACTGCTCTCTCATATCAAAGGCTGAAATGCCGGTCGCAGGTCGGAGCACATAAAGCGCTCTCGGAGAGGCTCTCTAATGACCCTCTGAGACCAAGATGCGCGGCATTGGCTCTGGTTAATGGAGGAAATGCAATTAAGATCAACACTGGCACCTGAGAGGCTGCAGTGCATTTGCTGTTTGTGTGTGTGTGTGCGCATGTGAGGGAACGTTCCGAAGTAACAGAAGACACATGATATGATTACGGTGACTCAGGAAACACCCAGTTATCCCATTACGGATGCCAATGTATAATTGCTTATTTGATTTGATTACTCTGCAAGGCATTTTAGAGAGGAAGGGATTGGGGGGGGGGGGCGGGGTCGGCGTTTGGACAGCGTGACTTGTCTGAGCAGTGGCTTCGGAACACTTTTGATGGAGCCTGTCACCACGCAGAGGATTTCTAATCATTTGAAAGAAAGCAAATGATCCACAACATAATCCATGACGGTTTTCTAAAAGTAACAAAAGCGTAATCTGATTACGCTGATGACTTTGGGCTAATCTGCTGGATTAGATCAGTGATCTTCATTTATTTTATTTTTTTTTTTCCAGTGACGCTCAGTCCCAATGAATGGAAGCGGCGTGTGCACGTGCGTGTGTGAGGTGGCAAGTCTGTTTTGCGAGGGTATCTTGAGAAAGAAAAAGGTGGGGGAGGTGAATTCTGTTACCAGGCAACGGGGGCAGCATATCGTTGGAGGACTCGGTAGCTGAGTGGTTATTATTGCTGCAGGCACTGGTCTCTTAATGCCCCCCCCCTCCCCCATCCCTCCCCTTCCTCCTTCCTTCCGCACCACCACTGCTACCACCACTCACTATCCCCTCCCCCATTGCTCCGTACATCTCTACAGTTACCGTTGCTAGGCAACTGCCTCCATGCTCTGCCGGCATGCCTGGTAATTGGCCGGTGGCATGGCAGCGTGCCGTTGCCAGATCCAGCCAGCTGCACCGACGATGCTGCCTCCTCATGTTGCATGCACCCGGCATCAACGCGCACTCCGCCTCTCTCCGCCTCATTGCTAGGCAACAGAGTCAGGCATCGCTGTCTCCCGGGGCTTCATTGACCACAAGCGGCGTGCCCAGACCTGCTGTCCTAAGTCTATATGGGTACACTGTAGAATTTGTACAACTTTAGATTTTTTTTTTTTTTTTTTAAGTAGACAATAGTCACTGATGGTGTTTTTTTGTTTGTTATTTTTTCAAATGCACTACACATAAGCATGGAATGTGAGCTGGTTGAAGTGTTCGCTCACTTTTGCTGTGCTTGTTGCTGGGACGGCCAAGTGATGTTTACGCAAATTTCCCAAATGGGAAAAACGGTCGTCGTTCTGGGTCCAGCTTCGCTTGAAAGGTCCGTCTTGACAATGGCCTCTCAAGTGCATCCGCAATTAAATCCACACTTTTCCCTCCTTCGGCCATTGTGGTTTTAATAAAGCAAGAATATATTTTAGATTTTAAAACGGTCACCAGTTACGACTTGCAGGTGTGTTGCTTCCGCATAGCGCTGCCCCCACACAAGTGAGTATCCAATCACAACACGCGTTCATCACCTCAAGCGCAAGGCCAGCGAGAAGGCCTTACTGTAACCAACTCGCGATCTGATTGGCTATCGCAACTGTCTATCAACTCTGAAAGCTCACTGACTTTGACAGAACAGACGCCCGCACGATTGTATCTGAAGACCTCGGACGAATAGTGCGCGCAATTGGTCTCATGAAATCTGCCTGGCAACACGAGCTAGCTGAATTCTGATTGGATGAAAACACTATGATATAATATGACATCAATGTGAAGGATATGATCATAACTTCTTGATTTTGTTAGTCCAGCAGAGAAGGCCTTGATGGCCTTGACGGCCCACCACCGCATGAATCAGATTTGAACACATAAACCGAGATGCAGCTTCACCAAACGATTTAACTGATGAAAAAGAAGCCGCTGCCATTCATCAGCACGCTAATTAGCAACATGTAACAACTAATCTCCGCAACTCTTCCAAACTTCCATCACTTTCTCGCCACATTCCCCTCTTCCCCTCCTTCTTCTTGTGCGTGTTCAGCATCATCACACACCAGCGGGACATAATCAGTGTGTTTGCTTAATGTACTAGCCGTTGATGAAACAGGTGTTTTCATCTCTGTTCCCCATGCAGGCGAGAAGCCGTACAAGTGCTCGTGGGAGGGCTGCGAGTGGCGATTCGCCCGGAGCGACGAGCTGACGAGGCATTACCGCAAACACACCGGCGCCAAACCTTTCAAGTGCAACCACTGCGACAGGTCTGTCAATCCTCCACTTTTTTTTTTTTTTTTTTGCTCTCAATGTTTTTTACGATCGCACTCGAGCTCCGAACGATACTAAATACAGGTCAGTGTGTTTCTGTAAATAAAACGCTCACGCTGACCCACTTACTTCCCAGAACATTTTGTGACTGCTGCTCTGATCCCGAGCGTCCTTGAGCAGAGTAAACTGACCAGCTAAGCAGTTTGCCCCGCACGATATTTCAGTGTCTAAATATTTAATTCTTTGGCAGATGGATTGGGGGGGGGGCCTGCAGTGAAGCTTTCGCCTTCTCTGCATATTTCCTACAACAAAACACAATCGGATATCGTTCAAGCCGCGCTGCTGCGGCGATGTGACGTCATTTGATGTCGACTCCCCACCTTAATTAGTCACCGCGGCTCCTGCTTAATAATGAAACACAAGCAAAATGTTAATTTGGAGCTCGGCTGGCGAAACCATCAAGCATTCGGAGGCCATTATTTGCTATAAAAAGATCAGGCTTGACTGTGACACAAAAATCTTTATCCCTGTTTTAATTACAAGCTTCTGTCTGTGATCCGACCCTTGCTGACACCTCAGGGATCTCGCCGCAATTCTGTCTTCTGGGGAGTAGCTGCTGGGATGAAAAGGTCATTTTTGTGATCTTGTTGAATGCGCATCCAACAGTATAAATCTGAGAGAGTTGTAAAGCATCCGCAGCATCATAAAGATGCTTTTATGGGGCTGTATTGACCTATATATCAATGTCAGCGACTATATGGAAAAGTAAATGTGTTGTTTGGTGTGACTAGTCAACAGAATTATGTGCATACGTTGTAAATATGACGTGGCCTTTCTGCAAAATACGTATCAGCATACAGCAGGCCATTAAACGTCTTTTGCGTTCGCTGATAGCTATGGGCTGATATTTGTGCCACTAGAAACTGAATCTTAATATTACCGATTTGAATGTGAATTGCTAAACTTGAATGTTTGAAAACTGAATTATTGAATTACATAAATTGTATCTCTATTGTTTCATTTGAATCTGAATTTTTCCATCTGAATTATTTTTTTTTGTTAGGAACTGTATCCCAAAAAATATTTTAATTATATTTGAAATTTTACTGAACGTGAGCATTTGAAGTATTGAATTTTTAGTGAAGTGCACTTTTTTTTGGAGGAATTAAAAAAAAAACGCATTTTACACTCTTAAATTCATTTTCAAGTTTATTGCGCTACAGTTCCTAATTCTGATGGAAAAATTCACATTCAAATCAAACAATATATATATATATAATTTGTCATTCAATAATTACATTTTCAATTCAAATATTCAAGTTAAGCAATTCCCATTCAAATCGATAATATTCAGATTCAGTTTCTAGTGGCACAAATATCAGCCCATAGATAGCTCGCTGTCGTTGATGAGCATCTCATGCGGTCATCAGAGCATCTGTCAGACCTCAGTTGGACCCACTGTAAATACAGTAACCCCCCCCTCGGCCACCTCGTCCCCCAATTCCCCATCTCCCCCTTGCATCTGAACACCAAGCCCCGACCCCGCAGGCACGCTCTCTAATTCGGGCTCATCTCTGTCATGTGTCGCACGGCGCCCCAACCCCTCGGGTCCGGTGCAGATCATGCTGAGATGAAGGAAGAGGGGGGGAAGACAGGCTTGGGGGGGGGTGAGGGGGGACAGGGGCTGAGAGACCCGCGGTGTGCCAGCTGCTGCGGTGCCCCCGAGTTGTGAGTCATACATTACCATCTGTCTGGCTGAACCTACACGAAAAACACGCTTGAGTGTCTCATGGGCCTTTTACGTTCACCCCATGCGCCCGACGGCATAAAACAGTAACTACACGCACATGCTTGCAGGTGTGAGAGTGCGACGGATGACTGGCGGCTCAGCAGTGTAACTCCGTCCTTCAGCCAAATATTCACTACATTTACATGGACGACCTTTCTTTAAATCTGATCTGAGTCCGAATTACGATTATGATCGGATGCACTGTTTTCACGGACACTTAAAATATTGATCCAATTAGGCGTGTTCATGCATCCCACTTTTGATCAGAACAAATTATTTTAACATGCGCAGACTGGCCAAATATACCCGATATAGCAGTAGAAGAAGAAGAAGCCGTAACAAAGCATGTCTCCATCCTTTTCCACTTTAAACATGAGCGTTATTTCTCATATTTTTCCCCGTTTGCGCTGACCCCAAAACAATGTGACGGCTTAGCTCAGGGGTGTCAAACTCAAATACACAGTGGGCCGAAAAGTAAAACTTGAACAAAGCCGCATTTAATTTTCTAAAAACAATATAATTTTTTTGAATTTTTTTTATTATAAGTGGTTTTATTAATGCAATACAATGTTTACTTTTTAAAATTACTATTATAATTTTGAATGTTACTATTATCACATAGAATGTAAAATGGTCCAGTAGTCATTTGGTATAGCCTCGCGGGCCAAATATAATTACACTGCGGGCCAAATTAGGCCCGCGGGCCAGAGATTGACACCTTGGCTTAGCTTCAGGCAAAAACAATTAGCATGCTTGTTTGAAAACCTCGGTTAGCACATTTCAACAGCGTTGTTTACGTAGAAAAGGACACAAAAAAACGGTCATTTGAGTTCGTATGTAAGTAAACTCACTCTGTCCACAACCGTAAATGTTACTTTAACGAGTTGACTCTTACTGATGATGGGACGACATTTACCGATCCCTACGCCTTCACTCACTGGATGGACGATTGAACGTGCCTGCCCACCGAGCCATCGACGAACACCTGATATGTAAAAAAAAAAAGAGAGAGAGAAAGTGAAGGCTTATAAATCATTAGAAGACTATGACTACATTGTACGCAATCGCCTGGACACAACTGAAACATAATGTTAGCGTTAGCAAGTGATTCGTATTAGCGCATACGCAGTAAAAAAAGCCTCCCAAACACCGACTGACTTAAAATAATTTCAACCACAACCAACTCTAGCCCATATCATTTTCCAGGCGGAAACGTTTACATTTCATGCTAACGTCACGTTAAATCTTACCTGATATGAAGTGTGCACTGCAAACACGAGCGTTGTTGATGAAACTTATCGACATGCGATATACTTGTTGCCCCCTCACGTGAAGCAATTCTATGTCCGCATGTTGAAGGCAAAGTTTTGTCCTATCGTTAGTTTGTCCTTTCTCGCATCTGCGTGTAGTTTCGGCCCGTCGCTCACGACAAGGCAGCTCAAATCGTTCGGAGCTGCAATTGAAAATGCAGATTATGAATTCGTTACACGAGTCGCAAATGCCTCAACACTCACGGCTCGGCGCTTGCTAGCTAACAGCATCATTGACTCAACAATCGTTTTTCCACAGTGGTGTGTTTGTGAACTAACAGAGCGTTTCCTCCGTTGTTTGCAGGTGTTTCTCACGGTCGGATCATTTGGCGCTGCACATGAAGAGGCACATCTGAGGAGCGCACGGCACGTCAGAAGGGAGCGGGAGTGGAGGCAGCGAGGGAGCACAGCGGACGACATCACTTGCAGTTAAAAAAAAAATTTAAAAAAAAAAAAAAAGATCTGTGAATCTCAGATTTGGCAGTTCTGCGCCACGCTTTGGTTTGAACGCAGACGGGCAACACACGAGTCCCACGTGATTCCATTCAGCGTCGCCTATGGGACCTTTAGTTGGCAGCTCTTGGGTCCGGTTCACTTTTGCCTCATGTTCAACCAGTATTGCCCCACATGCAGCCGCCTCAACAGCCGCATTTGTTCCTCTTTGAGCTCAACGCTACCTGTTCAGTCGGAGGCCGTCAAATCTCACATGTTTTCCGTTCCACCTCCCATACTTCCAAACTGGATCCATTTCCAAATCCTTCCGCTTCGATGGCACGCGTTCGAACGGCGATTGCGGACTTGAAAGTTTTTGTTTGCCGAGGCTGATTGAGGTGATTCCAGACAGCTTCGGGAGTCTTGGAACATCCATTTGGACTTTGCTCCTGCTCAAGCCAGATTTTCAGATCGTCTGAGCTGAAACTATTGCACAATTGACTCTTTGCAAGCCTTTTCTTTTTTTTTGTTTTTTGCTGAAATAAAAAAGCCCTGGTTTGTCAAAGTGAGAGGAAGACGGGCCCCATGCACAAGTCAAAGCAGCTTGCTGACGGTAATCGCACATCAGACAAGATCACGAAGTATGTAAAGGCTCAATTGTTTTTTTGAAGCAAAGACCTCCTAAAGACGATTCTGAAGAACTCTTAGGGAATGGATGCAGCCAAATAAAAAAGGCGTCGATGCCTGAAGTGACCTCTCGGCCCTTTGAGAGCGATTGGCACCAGATCGGCCGCCGCGTTGCTCGGAATGCAGAACTGTTCCAAATTTTGCTGAGTTCCATCGAGAATGAAATGTCTTCTCTTCTATCAGGCCCTGTGCATCTCCTGGGACATTCCACAAATTTGGAAAAATGGACTCCAATCCAATCAATTGGCTGACAGATCCATGTGAATGTATCTCGAAATGTGTGTGTGTGTGTGTGCACGTGCAGCTGGAAACGTGAATGGCGTAGCGGTCACTCCTCGTTAAGACCACACCTCTTTCCACATCATTGTTCAACCAGGAAGTCACGCCTGGTGACTTGTGTCACACTTTGTTCCTGTCGACCGTCAGGGGGTCAGGAGAGCAGATTTCCACGAGGTTGGCCGACGGAGGGGAAAGGAGGGGCGAGCTGACCGGATCTGCACACTCAGCAACGATAACTGCCCTTTCAGCTCCCGGAACTTGAACAGAATGAGACGTGAACGTAGAGAGACGTGTCGTTGCAGTTCTTTCTCGGCGCTCTCACCGCCAGCTCTGCCTTTTATACAGGCGGCACGGACACATGGAGGCCACGCCACGATTCCCGCTGACTCGGTCGGGACCCTTGGCACAATATTTAAGAAATGGGATTTTGGGGAGTCAAGTGAGGAGTTGACTTTTTGGACGGTACGCGAAAAAACCACGACAGCAGTCCGAGCGTTGTTCGGTCCGGGTTTGGACGCGGACGGGAAGGAATTCAAGTGGTTTGCACCGTCAATGGCAGCTCTACGTATGTGTTTCGATACTCCAGCTCTAAAATTGACAGGAATGAACTGCGTGGAAATTTGAAATGTTCTCACGGCCGAACACTGGACTGGAGCACAGAAATATCCCAAATATTGTTTGGAACCGATTCGACTAATTCTTCTCGAGTGTGCGCTGGAGTTCAAATGCGAATGTTTACTTTTTTATACTTATTTTATTTTTTTGTGGTTCACTTCTGTGTCCTTTTAATGAATGATTGTCAATGATGCTGTGCCTGTGTGTGTGCGTGTGTGTGTGTGTGTGTTTGTCTGTATTTGCACTCTACTTTGGAAGAAAAAAAAAAACAAAAAAAAAAACGACAACATATCTGCTATTTTCTGTCCGCTTGTGCACTTCACGCCACTTCCACCGCATCTCTGTACAGTTACGGTTTTATACACCAACTTGTGCACATACTTTCAAGCACGCCCTCGGCGCATGCACGGAAAGGGCCGCACGCGCACGCACGCACACACACACCGGCTCGGTCTGAGGTGCAGGCTGCGGCTCTCGGCATCGCTGATCTCCTTCTGAATTTCAAGTCAGACCCTTTTTTCTACCAGCGTCCCCTTGTTGCCTCCACAAGACCTCGACCCTTTCACCCCCATCACCTCGACCCCCTGACCCCCGACCCCTCCTTCCTCCGATTTCCTGTGTTGTCATCTTTCTCCCTTTCTTTGGACTGTATAAAGTGTTTTAAATTTATCATTTGTAAATTATGATGTATGGCTATGATAATGTTCTTTATTATGGAAAAATGAGAAAGATTTATTTTTGTTACCGGTTTGTTTCATAATTCCTTTTTTTTTTAAATTGGTATTGTAATATCTCTATGCAAGGAACTGTTTGTTTGTTTGTTTGTTTTATTTAAGAATGTAATTATGTGTAATAAATGGTAGATGCAGTTTGGCATGGAGTAGTCATGCTTCCTGGCTGGTCTGTTCGTTGACAAAATCCACGCATCGTCCATCGCGCCTGATGGAGGCTCAAACGCAGAATCAGCCGCCAACCCCAAATCCATTGCGATGTGTCTTTACCGCGCTCCTACCGTCACGATTTCTGATTCCTTCCTGCTCGCGCGCATGTGCTGGCAAACGAGGTGAGAAGGCTCCTCCGCTATTCTTGCTTTTTGACCATGACCAGCTGATAAAAGGCTAATCGAATAAGTAATGGCTAATTAAGGAGTAATTACTCCCTGCTAAATGGTCCAATGCGGTGTATTAATTCTCCTCGGGTCTGGCAAAGAGGAGCTCCCATCAGGGCTTTTTTTTTTTTTTTCCCCTCCTTCCCCTTTTTTGTTTTATTTAATACTCTCTAATTGAAACTTTCGCCCTCATCGAGGAGCTAACGTGTATCGGTTAAACGTAATGTTCTTTTATCAGTAATTACAAAAGGGGCTATCTACCGAACTGTACCTCATCTACTACAGCTTGAGAACTAATCGATTTTTTTTTTTTTTTAAATGGTTGAGTTTTCCTTAAACACGTTCACAGTAACGCCACAAGCACCAAAAGACTCATAACGCGAGGACATTTCACAGCAGGCCGAGAGCACTTTTTTTTTTTTTTTTAAATGCAGCAATTACACGGCAGATCCCCAACGGAATATTCTGCAAATAATTGAAAAGCTGTCTTGATAAACACGCTGTTCGAGACACGCAAGTCTGCCCTCTCGGTGGTCCTCTTTCATCTCTTTTCTGCACAACCGATCGTGTTCAGGGTCACAGCAGGAGCTGAGACATATCCCGGCTAATTTAGGACAGACTGCACAGGTTGGCTGTCAATCACAGACAAAAAGGTGAAGCGGGAATTTTGTTGCAATGAGTTCAGGGGATGGTCAGTAGGTGTGCAAGGGTCACAAGTCATGATATGTTCCAAATTGTTTAGTTCTGTTGTTCATTCGTGCTGCCACCGCCAAACTACTTCAGCGAAATCTTCAAACTTGCATTTTTCCATCCGTGAGAGAATGCAATGAATTGGGAAAAGAAGCCAAGCCCCACTTAGAGCATGGGTCCTCAATCCTGTTCCCAGAGGGCCGGGGTTCTGCCTGTTTTCCACCTGTCCCGTGCTGCAACACACCTGATTCAAATAATCGGATAATCAGCAAGCTCGACAGAAGCTCCATAACGATCCTGATCATTTGAATCAGGTGTGGTGCGGATGGAAAACAGGCGGGACACCGGCCCTCGAGGAACAGGATTGACGACCTCTGACTTAAAGGTATAATTCGACTGTGCTTATACTCATCAACCGATATTTTATATTTAACAACAATGATGTAAACCAGTGATCCTCGACCACGAGATGGGCCCCACAGATGAACAAAAAAAAAAACGTGCCCGCGGCCACTGATGCGAACACCGAAACCACAAAGGCAAGTCCTGCATACTTTCAGTCACACATTAAGTCCTAATAAAAACAGAAAGAATGTTCAGAAATGGACTCAAATAGAAATTAAAAGTGGTGAAAAGTACCAAATGTCACACTTCCTGCCTCAGTTGTCTCGTCAAAATTCACGCAGAATTTTTCGAGAAATGCCGGAGATACCAACTCATCAATGAGAGGCTATTTAAATCAGCAAGCAATTGTGAGGTTTTCGCGAGTGGGGGGGTGGGGGAGGTATTTGGGGTCTTTTTATTTTGTGCAACCAGCAGCGGCGTGCTTCGATAGTTACAATTATAGGTAATGTGTCACAGAGGCCCTCTGTAATTAAAGCCTAATCACGCTAGTGCTTGCAGAGGAGCATCCGCATCAAGCTTCCGTCTTTTTGCCACTTTGAGCGACGTGGCAGCCCCAGCATTCGAGTTATATTGCCATCTCGTGAATCTCGATTTGTTGTGCCAGAGATTCTTTCATGTCATTCGTATCCTTTAATTAGCGGCGGACCGTGCACACCTTCAGTGAAGTCCGACTTGAATAAATAGCCCTCGTAAAAGCTTTGTTATGACACCACAGCTGGAGATATAATATACACACACACACACACACACACACACACACACCCACACGCACCCCCCCACACACACACCCACACACACACTACTGACCTTGGCTCACGAGAGCTAACTTCTCCTGAAAGGTCCGTCTTGAAAATGGCAGTGTATCTGCAATCAAATCCACACTTTTCCCTCCTTCGGCCTTTGTGGGTTAACAAAAAAAATCAAGAATAATTATTTGATGAAATTTGTTGATTCCGCATAGTGCTGCCCTCTCACAAGCGAGTATTGACTCACAAGACTCGTTCGTCACCTTCAACGTGAGGCCTCCGAGGAAGCCTTACGGTCACCAACTTGTGAGCTGATTGGCCAGCAAATTTAAGAACTCGTTCAGTCACACAGCACAGACGCTCGCACGGTTGAATCTGAAGGCCTCGGACGAATAGTACCTGCCACTTCTACTATATATAAAAGATGGAAATTAACTTTTATCTTAAATATGATCACGATTTCGTGATTTCTGGTTATGTTAGACCAACAGAGAAGGCCTTGACCGCCCAACACTCTTCCTTTGATTTAATTTGTATTCTGGTGTACCGCAGTCTCGTGGCATGTGATAGGCCTATTTTTTTTTGTTATATTATATATATATAAATATATGTAAATATATATATATATATATATATATATATATATATATATAATCACTTGTCTTGCTTGGAAACGCTTCCAGCCAGTCGTTAGGCCGAAGCGTCCAGGCTAGAACTGGAAGTGACCGAAGCCTGCGCACACGTATTATACGGTCTTGGACTCGAAAAGCGAACTAAACCTTGTGGTGGACGACCAAGTCTTCAGCACTCCACGGTGTCGCCATGCATTATGCAGATCTTTCGCTCTCTTGCTGTAAAAATAGACCAACAGACTTGCGCGTTTTGAGTCTTTTTTTTTTTTTTTTTTGCTTCCACTTGGAGTTCAGCGGCTTTTGGTTTCCAGTGCGCCTTTTTTTGTCGGCAAAATATGTGCTAAGACACCTTAGCCTGCCGTTATTCCCGTTTGCTCACGTCATTTAAAGTTCCTCCATCGCGTATATGCGACTTGCGTGTTTCTGATGCGTGCGGTTTCAAAAGACTCATGTTTCACCAGAGACGTTTTTGTGAGACCATTGTGTTTTCTTTTGCATTCCGAGCACGCCAAAGTCGGTGTGCTGCAGCACCTAAAGGCTCCCCGATGGCCATTGATCCATGTCTATGCCCGCAGAGGTCCCAGATTCCTTCTTGATTGCCATCCCCCTGCTAATTAAACAGCCGGGTTTAACGAGCTCACGTTGCTAACAGGTTGAACGGAAAGGTCACCGCTATTGCGCTTGTTTGCAACTGAACATTGTCAATAACGAGCGTGGCAAGGGGAGACAGGTGTACGTGGCGGTCATGAAAAAAAATTGAAGTGCATGTCTACAGAGGAAGGCCGGAGCTGAGATTTCAACACTTCAGTGTGAGGCCGACGTGCTGCCAGGATGAGAAATTATTTTGGTAATTACCTGTTGTTGTTCATTTCGCATCGCTTTGGTGTTTTAATGAAATGCCAATCAGAGTAAATAGCGGCAGAAGTAAATACATTTGGTTTGGATTCAGTGCTTTAGCTTGGTATGAATGTCCACCTCAAAAAAAAAGAAAAAAAAATCAACCACCCCCATCCATGACCTACATACGCTATCTGTCCCGTTCATCGGTTATCTTATGGCGGCAGAATCAGGATTGATTGGTTCAATTAAACTGGCCTTTAATGTAATCTGTTTAATCCATTTCTATCGTCAAAGCCAAATACCTTCCCCTCAGAGTGGGATTACTGGCCACTCCTTCGAATTTGCACCTCAAATAAAGGGTTAACGGGTCAAGGGACTGAGGCGGAGTGCTTGGCGACAGAGCCCAATAATGAACTCACAAGCAAGAAAATGTTTTTTTCCCCGCTGGTTCACAATTTCCTGAAATGTCGCTGTAGGTATTTTCATGTCTTTTATGTTTCTTTTTTCTTATTTTTTCCCTTGGGAGTGGAAAGGAGGATCTGAAAATGGCTGATATTGTGTTTTAAAAGGTGTTCTGTGCAGCCTTAATACATAAAATAACATATTTCAAGACGATGATATGCACTGATCCACCCTGCATATAAATTTAAACAGCAATTATTTTGACTTCCAAGGATGGATTTGATTTTTCGGGAGAATTAAATTTGCAATATGCTTGCATTGGTCATCATCAATGGACGCACTTGGCTTTTTTCATTTTCAATCTACAACCTATTTTAAGGAGAAGACACGCTGGATTCTTTTTACAAGCGCAGCATTCATTTTAGACACAGACTATCTTTTTAATGTGTGTTGAAGTGGAGCATTGCAATCATCCAATTACACTTTTATTCAAACATTTCAGGTATTTTCATTCGGGCATGCCAATGATAACCTGGGAGTAAAAAGGGAAGATGACCCGCACAGAGAGAAAAATGTTGTCTTCTTGTAAGGAATAATACATGTTCTGATACTGCCCTCTAGTGTTCGTATAATGCAAGTGCAGGGTCGAAAGAAAAAAAAAGAAAAAAAAAGAAAGGAAACTGACGTTTTAAGAATTGGCTGAAGTGACAGAGTGGATCAGTCAGGTGCTTCCATTTGCCGAAGAGGTTATGGCCTTCAGGTTGTTTGAGGAGAGCGCCCATGTTGCTGCTTACCTGCAGTATAGAGTGACCCCTCACGAGCTCATCACCAAGATTCTGCAGTATATGGCACCTAAGGTGAGTTTTCATGATGAGATCAGACTGCAACCATTCACATTGTTCTATCTATCCAATTTAAACTAGCATTTATTGGAGTTGCATCTTAACAACGTTTTTTTTTTTTTTAATTATAGTCATTAATTATTTTTTTTATGACTGTTGTAAATTCATTCCCTTTTAGTCGCAGAAAAAGTTCGACCTTGCAGTGGATGTTGGCTGTGGTAACGGAAAGGGAACGATACTCTTGGCACCATTCTTCAACCAGGTTGTTGGGACAGATGTTAGCCCCGCTCAGCTGGCACTGGCTCAGGCCAAGAACATTTTCCGGAATGTCACATACAGGTGAGTTGGAATGATGGTGTGGCTGGGTCAAATGAATTAAACTAAAATGTGTTGTTTGTCATGCAACCATTGCCAGGGTACAAAACTTTATCTTAAAGGAGACAGAATTGCAATTGAAAGTAGGTCGTATGAGTCTGAAGAACATTTTCACTCTTTCTTCTCTCATTGTAAAATATGTATGCGTCAAGAATTCCAGCGTACTTTTAGCCTGTGGTCTTTTGCAAAATGGGTTGGAGTGACAGCATTTTTACACATATAGGGGCAGCCACACCCGTTGCCACAGGCAGTCCATAGGTAGCAGTCGCACCCACCAAGATGCTTATGCAAACCCCATTTGAGGCACTGATAGCTGAAAAAAAGGAGAAGCAATACAGATCATGGATAATGGATGGATATTATTATTATTATTATTATTATTATAATACCATAACTATTTTTGTGTTATGGAATACTAATTTTATCACTAAGACATTTAAAAACATAACGAAACAATGGTGTGATTTTTGCACTCTTTTGGGTAAAAAAATTGACCGATCGTTTGCTTGGGTCAATTTGACCCAATTTTCTAAAAATGGGTAGTTTTATACATAACAACTTTAAAAAATGTGCTTTAGTGTGTGTGTTTGATTGATGGCTAGTTTTATCTGCAACAGCCAATCACGACCTTCCTGAAAATAATGTTAGGCATTGCCAAATAATATTGAATGTGGCCATTGCCATACAAATCAGCAAATAATACTCATAAATTTTGTTTGAATGTCATAACGCAATCAAAAGCGATGGTTTGGTATAACTCCCGTGAGTTCTTGCTTGATAATACATATCCAAAGAGTGTGCGAATCGTTTCACTTTGACACATCCAATATGGCGTACTCAAGATGGTGACGTAATGTTGTCCATGATAATACTTGCCAGTGGTTGTCGCGAAGGGCGCCATTCAAGACTATTTACTGATAGAGGCAGTATTTAGCAAATCAATCCAAATATTTGAGGCAAAATAAGTGCTGTCTGTAGGCTATAATAATAACTAGGCTACAGTAAACGTGTCGTCATTAATAGTTAGACAAGAAGATAAGAATACAACTCCCTGGACTTCTCCCGGCGTGTTGTTAGAGTGTCTAAATCACGGTAACATTGTTGCTAATTTTGATTAGCATGTCTGCCTTTGATTGTATAATAGCGTTTAGCTAGCGGACGTTCGTTGTTTAATCAATTGTTTTACATTGCAGTTTTGCATGGAACAACATCTTGGAGTGACAAATAAGCAACTTTACGTAAGAATGTTTTGCCTCTTACTTGTAGAAGTTGTTGTCAAGTACATTCGAAGAGAACACATGGCCTTTATTTGCCTCTTTCATAGCAGTAACAGCATTCTAAAACTGACTTTGATGACTGGTACCGAAAGATTGTGCACGGATTCGTAAAAATAATAATAATAAAAATAGCAACTATATATATATATATATATATATATATATATATATATATATATAAATATAAATATAAATTGAGAAGATTGACATAAGTCGTGCTGACTACACTGCAAAAAGCCCACTGGAAATTTTAAGGGAGGGGAAAAAAAGTATATGAAACTAAGGAAAATAATACTTAATATAAGCTAAATGATCTGCCAACAGAACAAGAAATTTTTACTTGACAAGATTTGGAAAAATAAAATAATACCAGGCCCATATCAACCACAGCATTCTTGAAATGAGTGTTTTAAAAAATTTAGATTTGATGTCTGAAAATTGGAAAATTTAAAAACATCTAAATAAAGAGCTGAACCTCAGTTATGTTTGATTATTTTCATACTTATATATTTTTCATTTATCTTATTCCTGGATTATGCAAAATCCTAAAATAAAATTCGATTTATGAAACCCCACTTCAGGTTTTTTGGTTGCTGGTCAGTCATCTTAAAATGTTGTAAGTGTGTGTTTTTAGCCTCACGATAATTAAAACAAGCTATCAAAATTAAGTTCGAATAAAATAATATAGTAATAAGTGTCTTTAAGCCAGCAGAATGAACTTGTTTGACAATTTTATTTCAAACAAAAATAACTTAAGAAAGCAAATTTAACTAAATGAGCTAATTTAAATGGTTACATTTAAAAAAATATTTATTGCTTAAGATTTCTGTTTTCCAGTGCAATACTTATTTTATTATTATATATATATTTTTTTTTTATGTCTGTCTAAAGTCTCTGTGTACATCTCCATCGCTACAGATTGTCAAAGTCCACTAAAAACTTCTAGTTGTGTAAATAAATCCAGAAATGTACATTAAATGCACGCATTTGAAATGAAAGGGTGTACGCGTAGGATTGTGGGCGACATTACTATTTTTTTTCATATGTCTGCAATTAAAATTAAATTTTCCATAATATGGCCCCTTTAAATTCGGTGCTTGTAAAAGTAAACTGTGATGGTAAAAGTTGCTCTGCAACTACTTTGATACAATTCTAAACCAAATGTGTGCTCAAGGCTCATATTTAGTTTTCTTAACCTGACAAACAGGCCAGATCATTCGTAGATGAAGTAAAAAAAAAATTGTATTTTTAATATGCAGTGATATAATTATAGAACTTGCAATAGATATTCTCCTATTCATGATACATCTAAAAACAAAATCATTGACTCTCTCGCAAACCGATTTTTGGAGTAAACAGCGCAATGAATGCAACACATATTTCCGGACTTTTGAACTTGTTGAGCTGACTTGAAAAAACTGAACATGACATATATGTACGTGGCCCAAACGTGTTGAAACATTTTTCCACGCTCTCCTCCTCCTCTTCCTCTTCCTCCTCCTCCTCGCTGCTCTTTACGACTACCTCCAACATCCAGGCAGAGTCCTGCAGAAGATCTGCCATTTGATTCGGGCCAGGTGGACCTGGTCACGGCCACGACGGCGGCCCACTGGTTTGACCGCTCAAGATTCCTGAAGGAGGTTGAGCGGGTACTGAAGCCCAATGGCTGCCTGGCCCTGCTGGGCAACATGATGGACAGGGAGTTGGAGTACGGCGACGCCACGAGCGAAGTCAACAATGTCTGTAAAGAGGTGATTTTCAATTGTCTTTTGACCCTTGTGCACCAAAATGAACAAGTCTCATGTGACCTTGTTATATGTTTGAATTTTTATTTCTGAATGCAGAGTCCAATTTTCACATTCTCATGTGGACAACAAAGAAACTTGAGGGCAAAATTGTATTCTGCACTGAGAAATAATGCGATAAATGCATTTTAAATAATCGAAATAGCAGCACTATGATTGGCTGGCGACCAGTCCTTGGGTGTACTGCGCCTCTGAGCCGAAAGTCAGCTGGGACAGGCTTCACTTTAACCGCAACTCTGATGATGACAAGACTTTAGAAAAGAGGAAGGCCACATTTAAATGGTCTGAAAGGCACTCATGATTAAAGCCGTCTGTGATCACCCACAGCGGCGCAGCGTTCCCTCTCGCAGGGCGTTCTGCGAAATTATGCATCAGGAGTTACAATGCAGGATTTACATCGGTTTCTTCTTCCCTTGCATCCACTTAACTTGAATTATTTTGCTATTTCCTCACATTACAAATCACGCGGTCAGTTGTTCGTTCCTGTGGTTCAGAACTAAAAAAAAGAACTGAAAGGTTTGTCAGGACAAACTAGATTCATGCTGCGCATCAGCTTTTACCAGCATGTTTTTCTCGTCTTTAATTATTTTTTATGATTAGTTTCACACAGCTCTGCTTCCCTTTACACACCCTTGTCTGGGATCCTGTCCTTCACAAATCTACTTTGACATATTTAAAGTCTGCCCCTTTCCGGACAAAGAGTGGTGAGTGTCCTATTTTTTTTTTTTTATTCCATATTATTGCAATTTTATCAGAATTTAAAACTGTCTCCATGTGTCTTGATAACATGTTTCCCCAACGTACGTCAAGGATCAAGCGTTATAGCAGTCAAATGTTCTCTAGTGCCTCTAAAATATTACCATTAACATTCCCAGACTTTGAATCGCTTATGTGCCTGGTCATTAGAAGAGAAACTTGGTATGCTTGTTGAATTTGGTAAATTAAAAAAAAAATTCTCAGACACATTTGCAATAGGTCACAAAAGAGATACTTGGTTGTTTGGTTATTTAATGTCACACTTACTACAGTACTCAAACTAATTAAATACGAACAAATAATAAAGTGAAATGTACATCCTATAGCCCATTTGAAATTTTTTTCGCCTACATTTTTTTTCTTTTTTCTCCAGGAACGGTTGTCATAAAATTTACAGGACGGTGACGGTAAACCATTTCATTGGTTTGGTAGAGACGTTTACTAGCTACCAGACACTGAAGCAACAGGATGCCCTGGAGGCCAAGCGTCTGTCTGATGACATCAGGAACAAGTAAGACGTTAACATGAAATCTTCCATTGACCTCAGTTAGCTTGCCACTGAACCGTGAACTCCATCTCGCTCCGCTTATTTTTATGCCGCTGCTTATACACTCTAAAGCGCCGCTTAAAATGTTCACCACTGTTGAGTAGATACTCATTGTTTCTCTACAACAACAACAAACTGATACTGTCTTCCATTCCAGGCTGCTCGCTGCCATGAAGGTGACGTCGCCCGACACGGAGCTCACCATGGTGATCAAGTATTTCTACATACTGGCACGAAAACCTTGAGCAGTCTGTCTGACTAATACGAATACCTGTAAATCAATCTATTTGTGGTTGTACTCCGAAGAGTTAAAAAAAACAAAAACAACCTCTTAGCCTGCATGCATTTGAATAAAACTAAAAATCAACAAAAAGCTAAACTGTTTGTTTTATTTTGCATTGTGTTTTGCTTGCTGTACTTAATCCAAACTAATGGGTGCTAAAATTCCTTCGGTCTTGCTTTAGTTTTGTGATTATCGGGAACAAATTGTTTGAATTGTTTTTTTTTGGGGGGGGGGGATTTATTGAATTTAATTTTGTCAGGTGGTTGCACAAAATAAAAAAATAATACGTATATATATATATATATATATATAGTCTACTTAAAAAATTTATCTGGAGTGAGATGATTTTAGTTTTTTTCAATTGTAAAATTAAAAGACAGAGTTGCACGCAGACAACTGAGAGAATGGAATGGAAAGAAGTATATTTCTTTTACTGAGTTGAGCAGCTACAATGTCACACCACTCACTGTATGTACACTGCAAAACAAATGGCGTGTTGAATTTACCCAATTTTATCTGGTCAAGTGGTTGCACAAAATAAAATCATCGGGATCCAGATGCAATTTTGAAGTTGATGTGTAGTCTTTAAAAATGTATCTGGATCCAGATGTTTCATGCTGCATTGACAAACCAAACCGTGCTGCGGCAAACTCAACTGAAAAATAAAGGGTCCGTATGTACTGTCCAGTAATGAAGTTTGTCCCTATAGCACGCCCTCTGTGTGTTTACTCCTCCACACCACCAGGGCTGTCACGAGCAGGGTGACCAATATCGGCACACCGATGAATGGAGCAAGAACACTGGCAGGCGGGTCGTGGATGAGCCGGCCGGTCAGCTGGCACTCATGGAAGTAGTTTCGGTGGATGTTCACAAAGAAGCGGTCGACGATCAGATCGGGCCAGAAGCAGTCCATCCTCAACGCCACCTGGTAGGTGCAGTTAGTCATCCCCTCGTAGATCCTGTATGAAACAGCAAATGGAAGTCAAAGGTCACTTAGGGCCGACAGCTGAGACGCCGCGGTAAGGCAGGCAACTCAGGCAATTGCCGATTGGGCCCAGTCAATGACGTGCAAACAAAATGTAGCGGGGGATCTCCTGCTTAAGGCCTCTTACTAGCAATTACTGGCTGGTGCCTCTAGGGGGACTCAATAAACGGCTCACAGTGGGCCATATCAACTACAAAACTGGAATCCTCAAACATAACATTTCAATTTGAGAAAAAAGCCAACTTTTTAACCGTGGTTTAAAAGTATTTACACTCGGGCTGACTTCACTTCTGTTGGCAGCTTATTCCATTTGTGTGCAGCATAACGGCTAAATGCAGCTTCATCGTGTTTACTTTGAACTCTAATTGACCTGAGTCTGCAGACCTCAGCGCCCGACTGCGTTTGCTTTCGATCAGCATTTCTTGAATGAAATCAAACAGTTCAGCGATTTATAGACCACTAGCAGGATTTTCATATCTTTTCAACATTTGTGAATCTCCCCTATTAGGCCCCCTACTGGCGGATTTATATTTTCTAAGCGGACTTTATTTTTGTTGAATAAAATATTATCTTTGCTTATCCATCATCCTGTTTGTTGCTTTTGAAAGGTTCTTCATGGTACTTTTTGCCTGGGGCCTAGCACACCCCTGAACAAAAAAGAGAGTGAACAAGAAACTGTATAATCACCATATTGTATTTCGCAATAGACTGTACTCTCTTGGTGCCTTTGAGAGTGACACCAGAGAAGCATCTGGTCTTAACACTGCTAAATATAGACGCTGGATGTTTGGGGGCTGAAGAAAGCAAAATGCATACCAGTAGACTCAGTGCGCCATGGCAACAGGTATTTTCCATACCGTCAAAAGGAATCCCTCAAAATGATTATCAGGCTTCAAAAAAAAAAAAACTTTCAAATTCTAATGTCCTAATGAGAACCTTTAAAGACGCTACCCCAAGTTACTGTTCCTTATTACACCTTCCGGTTGTTTGCGGAATACAATATAGTGAACATGTGCAACAAACATGTCCAACTCATTTTTGTCGTCGGGGCATATTAGAGTTATGATTTTCCTCCGCGGGCTGCGATGACTGTGAAAAAAATTAATACATGTGAAATTGTCACTTTATGACATTATCAATTTTTATTTAGTGTATGCATTTTTACAAATTGAATTTGAAATCAGTAGTCATGAAAAATGATGGCAAGTCAATATTCTAAGTATCCATCCATCCATTATCTGAGCCGCTTCTCCTCAGGAGGGTCGCAGGTCTGCTGGAACTTATCCCAACTGTCTTTGAGCAGTTGGCGGGCGGCACCCTGAACTTGCCAGCCAATCACAGAGCACACAATTAATCATTGCTAAAGTCATTGTCATTTGTCATTAAAGAACGCTTAAAAAAATGGTATCATGGAGAGAAGGAAAAAAAAACTGTGAGGCTAACCAGTCGTCCACCGTGCCGCCCTAGATTAAGTATACACGGTTCATTTGAGAGTCAAATATTCAGCATAAAATTCTCAGAGTAGATTTTATGCTGAATATTTGACTCTCAAATTTCACTGGGACCAACTGCAAAACGTACTCTATGAAATTGTCTGAGTACAGTTGTTGTTGAGATTAAAAACGAGCAAACGCTTGGGTACAAACCTCCGCACAAATAAACGAACAAATCATTTTTAGCGAGAAACATGAAGAAGATGCACTTTATTAGCTCATAAAACCTTGCGTGGCCCAGAACACAACAAATCCTTGAAAAGCTGCTCCCCGTTGCTCACGAACACACGGCAGAGTCAACTGAATGTGTGGCGTGAGGCCAACTCACTGCGTGGTGTCCGGCCAGCTGCACCACAGACGTTTGTCCAATGCCCCCATGTCCGACTTGAACTTTGCCAAGCACAAGTTGTCGATGACGCTCTCGTAGAGTGCTCGGTCGCAGCCCGACGCGCACGCTGCAGAGCGGGGAGGTGAAACAATCATGAGGCCAATCTGACTTTTCCTGCTTGCCAGTTTCCACGTCACTAGAAGCATATTTTTCAAATATTTATTTATTTTTTCCATCGTAGACAATTGCATAAACAGTTGGCGTCTGTAAATGCGCGGGATTCCATGTTGCCGGGCATGTTTTTACTTGTCAGTAAATATGTTGCTAAAGCAATCACCATGCAAACGGAACCTGTTTCCAAACTGGATCATGCGCTTGTGGTGTTTGTTGAGCCTGTAGGGTGATTTAAATGAGACTGGAAAGACACTTTTTGCTGCTAGTACAAATATTTAAAAATCCACAATAACAACCTAACTTTTTCATTACTGGGACAAATATGTCAAGTCCAATTTTGCCGTCATGTGGCCACGTAGTCGAGAATTGGTCTGACGAGGATGCATGAATGCCCTCGAGCGTTGCGGCGAATAAGTGAAGTGAAAGTCTCAATTCAACTTGACGAACTTGAAACACCACAGTTTTTTTTCTCAAGTCAAAGTTTGGCTCATCTGAAAAAAATCACAGCCATGTGTTTTGGCGGCATTTTTTTTCCCCCTGCTCTTTTGTTTGAAGAGCTTCACAAAATCGTCCAAATGTTAAAGGAACTGACCAGCCAACATGGCGCGTTTTTTACTAACAAGCTCAATTTATATATTTTTTGATCAGGAAACTGAAATTAATTTTCATTATCTTTTTTTCATCTATTAATTTTGGAGTAATTAGGAAATAAGTGACGACTTAAAACACGCCTACTTTTAATGAGGAATATGGCCACGCCCCCCTTCCGCTTTCTCCATGTTTCTGCAAGAGTCACTAAAGGGCCCTATTACAAACTCCCCGTTTGAAATCGTTGAACTTTCATTGCTTAGAATGTCCAAAAAAATGGTGATCAATTGGCACCAAGGATTAAACTCTCCTTGGCTGATTTATATGAGAACGAGGAAATGTAGAAGTGAGCCGAGGTACGTAGATTATGCCGTTAGGACGCTGCACACTGGTTTCTTTGCAGATCACGGTGAGGACGCACGGCATAAAAGCCCCAGTCGGGATATTTCCACAGACTGAAGTAGACGTGCACATTTATTTGGCTGAGGATTGGCCTGTTTTAGTAATGAAGTCATTTTTACATGCAAACTTGTTTTATAAGTGCCAATCTTAAACTCATCCAAGTTTCCCTTTAAGACAGACAGACAGACATTGAAGTGGTCAAATGTAACTTCAGCACATCACAATGAATTCATACAACAATCTTTTCTCGACAAACAAAACTCACCAGTGATGAACAG